>NW_027139490.1:20000-178218 GCF_035084215.1 Heptranchias perlo
AAAATTTCTCCTCATCTCCCTCTTTGGTTCTTTTGCTGATCACCTTAAATCTGTGTCCTCTGGTTACCGACCCTCCTGCCACTGGAAACAGTTTCTCCTTATTTATCTCCTATCAAAACACTTCATGATTTTGAACGCCTGGATCAAATCTCTTAACCTTCTCTGCTCCAAGGAGAACAACCCCAGACTCTCCAGTCTATCCACAGAACTGAAGTCCCTCATCCCTGGAACCATTCGAGTAAATTTCCTCTGCACCCTCTCTAAGGCCTTGACATCCTTCCCAGAGTGTGGTGCCCAGAATTGGACACAATACTCCAGCTGGGACCCAACCAGTGATTTGTAAAATTGAGAAAATGTAGGCAAATCCCTCACTGTGGGAGGGTCAAGTCCCAGGGACACCAGGTAAGTAAGAGGGGAAATCAGGGGAACTCTACTCAAAGGCAAACCGAGTTGTGGAATCAGTTCCTAGGGCTGGAGATTTAAGCAGAGGGTGGAAATGGGGTCAAGGAACATTTAGCTATAAGGAGCCGCTCGGCCCATTCACCTGGTGCTAGTACCAGCTGACCATTGGCTCTCTCTCCTCAACTTCCAATTCCTGATATATCTGTCTCTAAATATGTACATCTGGGCTCCTTGATCTTTGTATATATATCTCCCCGGTCAGGGTATCTCCTCCTGAAATCCATGCAAGTGGAACATTAGGTCTGTGTATCTGCACCCTTAGATCTGTGTATCTGCACCCTTAGATCTGTGTATCTGCACCCTTAGATCTGTGTATCTGCACCCTTAGATCTGTGTATCTGCACCCTTAGATCTGTGTATCTGCACCCTTAGATCTGTGTATCTGCACCCTTAGATCTGTGCATCTGAACCCCTAGATCTGGTAACCTGCACCTCAAGATCTCTGTATACCTGCACCCATGATCTGTGTATATGTACCCGTCGGTATGCGTATCTGTACCCCTAGCTCTGTGTACCTGTACCCCTCATTTGGTGTACCTCCACCCTTCCATGTGTGTACCTGCACCCCTCCATTTGTGTATCTATACCCCTAGATCTGTGTATCTGTACCTGTCAATCTGTGTACCTGCACCTCTAGTTCTGTCTATCTGTATCCCTGGATAAGTGTACCTTCACCCCCAGATCTGTGTACCTTCACCCCCAGATCTGTGTACCTTCACCCCCAGATCTGTGTACCTTCACCCCCAGATCTGTGTACCTGCACCCCTAGTTCTGTCTATCTGTATCCCTGGACAAGTGTACCTGCACCCCTGCACTCCGAGCCCGCATGCAGCAAGACCTGGACAACATCCAGGCTTGGGCTGATAAATGGCAAGTAACATTTGCACCAGACAAAGACCATCTCCAACAAGAGAGAGTCTAACCACCTACCCTTGACATTCAACGGCATTACCATCGCCAAATCCCCCACCATCAACATCCTGGAGGTCACCATTGACCAGAAACTTAACTGGACCAGCCATATAAATACTGTGGCTACAAGAGCAGGTCAGAGGCTGGGTATTCTGTGGCGAGTGACTCACCTCCTGACTCCCCAAAGCCTTTCCACCATCTACAAGGCACAAGTCAGGAGTGTGATGGAATACTCTCCACTTGCCTGGATGAGTGCAGCTCCAACAACACTCAAGAAGCTCGACACCATCCAGGACAAAGCAGCCCGCTTGATTGGGACCCCATCCACCACCCTAAACATTCACTCCCTTCACCAGCGGTGCACAGTGGCTGCAGTGTGTACCATCCACAGGATGCACTGCAGCAACTCGCCAAGGCTTCTTCGACAGCACCTCCCAAACCCGCGACCTCTACCACCTAGAAGGACAAGAGCAGCAGGTACATGGGAACAACACCCCACCACCCAGTCTGACCACCTCATGAACATTCTGTCCACCCCACTAACCAGTCTGTCCAACCCATTAGCCGTCCCTTCTAATTGTTTGACAAAGCTCCTACTCCCAGCACTGACCCCCGGTGTACCCCACTCCAAACACTGACCCCTGGGGTACCCCACTCCAAACACTGACCCCTGGGGTACCCCACTCCAAACACTGACCCCTGGTGTACCACACTCCAAACACTGACCCCTGGGGTACCCCAGTCCCAGCCCTGAACCCGGGTGTACCCCAGTCCCAGCCCTGACCCCCGGGGGACCCCAGTCCCAGCCCTGGCCCCCGGGGGACCCCAGTCCCAGCCCTGGCCCCCGGGGGACCCCAGTCCCAGCCCTGGCCCCCGGGGGACCCCAGTCCCAGCCCTGGCCCCCGGGGGACCCCAGTCCCAGCCCTGGCCCCCGGGGGACCCCAGTCCCAGCCCTGGCCCCCGGGGGACCCCAGTCCCAGCCCTGGCCCCCGGGGGACCCCAGTCCCAGCCCTGGCCCCCGGGGGACCCCAGTCCCAGCCCTGGCCCCCGGGGGACCCCAGTCCCAGCCCTGGCCCCCGGGGGACCCCAGTCCCAGCCCTGGCCCCCGGGGGACCCCAGTCCCAGCCCTGGCCCCCGGGGGACCCCAGTCCCAGCCCTGGCCCCCGGGGGACCCCAGTCCCAGCCCTGGCCCCCGGGGGACCCCAGTCCCAGCCCTGGCCCCCGGGGGACCCCAGTCCCAGCCCTGGCCCCCGGGGGACCCCAGTCCCAGCCCTGGCCCCCGGGGGACCCCAGTCCCAGCCCTGGCCCCCGGGGGACCCCAGTCCCAGCCCTGGCCCCCGGGGGACCCCAGTCCCAGCCCTGGCCCCCGGGGGACCCCAGTCCCAGCCCTGGCCCCCGGGGGACCCCAGTCCCAGCCCTGGCCCCCGGGGGACCCCAGTCCCAGCCCTGGCCCCCGGGGGACCCCAGTCCCAGCCCTGGCCCCCGGGGGACCCCAGTCCCAGCCCTGGCCCCCGGGGGACCCCAGTCCCAGCCCTGGCCCCCGGGGGACCCCAGTCCCAGCCCTGGCCCCCGGGGGACCCCAGTCCCAGCCCTGGCCCCCGGGGGACCCCAGTCCCAGCCCTGGCCCCCGGGGGACCCCAGTCCCAGCCCTGGCCCCCGGGGGACCCCAGTCCCAGCCCTGGCCCCCGGGGGACCCCAGTCCCAGCCCTGGCCCCCGGGGGACCCCAGTCCCAGCACCGGCCCCCGGGGGACCCCAGTCCCAGCACCGGCCCCCGGGGTAGCCCACTTCCAGCACCGGCCCCCGGGGTAGCCCACTTCCAGCACCGGCCCCCGGGGTAGCCCACTTCCAGCACCGACCCCCGGGGTAGCCCACTTCCAGCACCGACCCCCGGGGTACCCCAGTCCCAGCACCGACCCCCGGGGTACCCCAGTCCCAGCACCGACCCCCGGGGTACCTCAGTCCCAGCATTGGCCCCCAGGGCCAACACTGACCCCTGGGATTTATCAGACCCAACACTGACCCCTGGGGTACACCAGTCCCAGCACTGACCCCTGGGGTACACCAGTCCCAGCACTGACCCCTGGGGTACACCAGTCCCAGCACTGACCCCTGGGATACACCAGTCCCAGCACTGACCCCCGGGGTACCCAACTCTTAGCACTGACCCCCGGGGTACACCAGTCCCAGCACTGACCCCCGGGGTACCCAACTCTCAGCACTGACCCCCGGGGAACACCAGTCCCAGCACTGACCCCCGGGGTACCCCACTCCCAGCACTGACCCCCGGGGTACCCCACTCCCAGCACTGACCCCCGGGGTACCCCACTCCCAGCACCGACCCCCGGGGTACCCCACTCCCAGCACCGACCCCCGGGGTACCCCAGTCCCAGCACCGACCCCCGGGGTACCCCAGTCCCAGCACCGACCCCCGGGGTACCCCAGTCCCAGCACCGACCCCCGGGGTACCCCACTCCCAGCACCGACCCCCGGGGTACCCCACTCCCAGCACCGACCCCCGGGGTACCCCAGTCCCAGCACCGACCCCCGGGGTACCCCAGTCCCAGCACCGACCCCCGGGGTACCCCAGTCCCAGCACCGACCCCCGGGGTACCCCAGTCCCAGCACCGACCCCCGGGGTACCCCAGTCCCAGCACCGACCCCCGGGGTACCCCAGTCCCAGCACCGACCCCCGGGGTACCCCAGTCCCAGCATTGGCCCCCAGGGCCAACACTGACCCCTGGGGTACACCAGTCCCAGCACTGACCCCTGGGGTACACCAGTCCCAGCACTGACCCCTGGGGTACACCAGTCCCAGCACTGACCCCTGGGGTACACCAGTCCCAGCACTGACCCCTGGGGTACACCAGTCCCAGCACTGACCCCTGGGGTACACCAGTCCCAGCACTGACCCCAGGGGTACACCAGTCCCAGCACTGACCCCTGGGGTACCCCACTCCCAGCACTGACCCCTGGGGTACCCCACTCCCAGCCATTCTCCAGCCCAAAGATCCTGATCATCCCAACTCTTCCTATTCATCACCAACTTACACATCCTCTCACACCAGGCACCTGAATGTTTGTAACAAGCCCCTTGTGGGACACTTTATCCAATGCTTTCTGGAAATGAACATCTATTACAATTCCTTTACCTATGCAATCGGTCAATTCTAAAAGAAACTCTATTAAACTTATCAAAAAGAACTTGTTTTGGAGACTCTGCCCTGTGTAACCCCAGGAACTGGCGTCAGCGTCTAATCTCTCATTCTCTTTTATTCGACAGGAACTGGTGTGCCTTTGTAGTGACACGTGTTGTGTCCTGTGTCATAGAGGATGGCGTAGCAACATATATTAAACCAGAGTACCAGCCCTGTGGATGGGGGCAGTTACAGTGCCCACGGGCAGTGATGTGAGTGTTTACAGTTACAGTGCCCACGGGCAGTGATGTGAGTGTTTACAGTTACAGTGCCCACGGGCAGTGATGTGAGTGTTTACAGTTACAGAGCCCACGGGCAGTGATGTGAGTGTTTACAGTTACAGAGCCCAGGGGCAGTGATGTGAGTGTTGACAGTTACAGTGCCCACGGGCAGTGATGTGAGTGTTTACAGTTAGAGTGCCCACGGGCAGTGATGAGTGTTTACAGTTACCGAGCCCATGGGCAGTGACGTGAGTGTTTACAGTTAGAGTGCCCACGGGCAGTGATGTGAGTGTTTACAGTTACAGTGCCCATGGGCAGTGATGAGTGTTTATAGTTACAGAGCCCAGGGGCAGTGATGAGTGTTTACAGTTACAGTGCCCATGGGCAGTGATGAGTGTTTACAGTTACAGTGCCCACGGGCAGTGATGAGTGTTTATAGTTACAGTGCCCAGGGGCAGTGATGAGTGTTTACAGTTACAGAGCCCACGGGCAGTGATGTGAGTGTTTACAGTTACAGAGCCCAGGGGCAGTGATGAGTGTTTACAGTTACAGTGCCCAGGGGCAGTGATGTGAGTGTTTACAGTTACAGTGCCCAGGGGCAGTGATGAGTGTTTACAGTTACAGTGCCCACGGGCAGTGATGAGTGTTTACAGTTACAGTGCCCAGGGGCAGTGATGTGAGTGTTTATAGTTACAGAGCCCACGGGCAGTGATGAGTGTTTACAGTTACAGAGCCCAGGGGCAGTGATGAGTGTTTACAGTTACAGTGCCCACGGGCAGTGATGAGTGTTTACAGTTACAGTGCCCAGGGGCAGTGATGAGTGTTTACAGTTACAGAGCCCATGGGCAGTGATGTGAGTGTTTACAGCTACAGTGCCCACGGGCAGTGATGAGTGTTGACAGTTACAGTGCCCACGGGCAGTGATGTGAATGTTTACAGTTACAGTGCCCACGGGCAGTGATGTGAGTGTTTACAGTTACAGTGCCCACGGGCAGTGATGAGTGTTTACAGTTACAGTGCCCATGGGCAGTGATGTGAATGTTTACAGTTACAGTGCCCACGGGCAGTGATGAGTGTTTACAGTTACAGTGCCCACGGGCAGTGATGTGAGTGTTTACAGTTACAGTGCCCACGGGCAGTGATGTGAATGTTTACAGTTACAGTGCCCACGGGCAGTGATGAGTGTTTACAGTTACAGTGCCCACGGGCAGTGATGTGAATGTTTACAGTTACAGTGCCCACGGGCAGTGCTGAGTGTTTACAGTTATAGTGCCCACGGGCAGTGATGTGAGTGTTTACAGTTACAGTGCCCACAGGCAGTGATGAGTGTTTACAGTTACAGTGCCCACGGGCAGTGATGTGAATGTTTACAGTTACAGTGCCCACGGGCAGTGATGAGTGTTTACAGTTACAGTGCCCACGGGCAGTGATGTGAGTGTTTACAGTTACAGTGCCCACGGGCAGTGATGTGAATGTTTACAGTTACAGTGCCCACGGGCAGTGATGAGTGTTTACAGTTACAGTGCCCACGGGCAGTGATGTGAATGTTTACAGTTACAGTGCCCAGGGGCAGTGATGTAAATGTTTACAGTTACAGTGCCCAGGGGCAGTGATGTGAGTGTTTACAGTTACAGTGCCCACGGGCAATGATGTGAGTGTTTACAGTTACAGAGCCCAGGGGCAGTGATGAGTGTTTACAGTTACAGTGCCCACGGGCAGTGATGAGTGTTTACAGTTACAGTGCCCAGGGGCAGTGATGAGTGTTTACAGTTACAGTGCCCACAGGCAGTGACGAGTGTTTATATTTACAGAGCCCACGGGCAGTGATGAGTGTTTACAGTTACAGAGCCCACGGGCAGTGATGAGTGTTTACAGTTACAGAGCCCACGGGCAGTGATGATTGTTTACAGTTACAGTGCCCAGCGGTAGTGATGTGAGTGTTTACAGTTACAGAGCCCAGGGGCAGTGATGTGAGTATTTGCAGTTACAGTGCCCACGGGCAGTGATGTGAGTGTTTAAAGTTACAGAGCCCAGCGGTAGTGATGAGTGTTTACAGTTACAGTGCCCACAGGCAGTGATGTGAGTGTTTACAGTTACAGTGCCCATGGGCAGTGATGTGAGTGTTTACAGTTACAGTGCCCACAGGCAGTGATGTGAGTGTTTACAGTTACAGTGCCCACGGGCAGTGATGTGAGTGTTTACAGTTACAGAGCCCACGGGCAGTGATGAGTGTGTACAGTTACAGAGCCCACGGGCAGTGATGTGAGTGTTTACAGTTACAGTGCCCACGGGCAGTGATGTGAGTGTTTACAGTTACAGTGCCCACGGGCAGTGATATGAGTGTTTACAGTTACAGTGCCCATGGGCAGTGATGTGAGTGTTTACAGTTACAGTGCCCACGGGCAGTGATGAGTGTTTACAGTTACAGAGCCCACGGGCAGTGATGTGAGTGTTTACAGTTACAGTGCCCAGCGGTAGTGATGAGTGTTTACAGTTACAGTGCCCACAGGCAGTGATGTGAGTGTTGACAGTTACAGTGCCCATGGGCAGTGATGTGAGTGTTTACAGTTACAGTGCCCACGGGCAGTGATGTGAGTGTTTACAGTTACAGTGCCCACGGGCAGTGATGTGAGTGTTTACAGTTACCGAGCCCACGGGCAGTGATGAGTGTTTACAGTTACAGTGCCCACGGGCAGTGATGAGTGTTTATAGTTACAGTGCCCATGGGCAGTGATGAGTGTTTACAGTTACAGAGCCCATGGGCAGTGATGTGAGTGTTTACAGTTACAGTGCCCACGGGCAGTGATGTGAGTGTTTACAGTTACAGTGCCCATGGGCAGTGATGTGAGTGTTTACAGTTACAGTGCCCATGGGCAGTGATGAGTGTTTACAGTTACAGTGCCCACGGGCAGTGATGTGAGTGTTTATAGTTACAGTGCCCATGGGCAGTGATGAGTGTTTATAGCTACAGTGCCCACGGGCAGTGATGTGTGTTTACAGTTACAGTGCCCACGGGCAGTGATGAGTGTTAACAGTTACAGTGCCCACGGGCAGTGATGTGAGTGTTTACAGGTACAGTGCCCACGGGCAGTGATGAGTGTTTACAGGTACAGTGCCCAGGGGCAGTGATGAGTGTTTACAGTTACAGAGCCCATGGGCAGTGATGAGTGTTTACAGTTACAGTGCCCATGGGCAGTGATGAGTGTTTATAGTTACAGAGCCCACGGGCAGTGATGAGTGTTTACAGTTACAGTGCCCACGGGCAGTGATGTGAGTGTTTATAGTTACAGTGCCCACGGGCAGTGATGTGAGTGTTTATAGTTACAGTGCCCACGGGCAGTGATGTGAGTGTTTATAGTTACAGTGCCCACAGGCAGTGATGAGTGTTTATCGTTACAGTGCCCAGGGGCAGTGATGAGTGTTTACAGTTACAGTGCCCAGGGGCAGTGATGTGAGTGTTTACAGTTACAGAGCCCAGGGGCAGTGATGAGTGTTTCCAGTTACAGTGCCCACGGGCAGTGATGTGAGTGTTTACAGTTACAGTGCCCACGGGCAGTGATGTGAGTGTTTACAGTTACAGTGCCCACGGGCAGTGATGAGTGTTTACAGTTACAGTGCCCACAGGCAGTGATGTGAAAGTTTACAGTTACAGTGCCCAGGGGCAGTGATGAGTGTTTACAGTTACAGTGCCCAGGGGCAGTGATGTGAGTGTTTATAGTTACAGTGCCCACGGGCAGTGATGTGAGTGTTTACAGTTACAGTGCCCACGGGCAGTGATGTGTGTTCACAGTTACAGTGCCCACGGGCAGTGATGAGTGTTTACAGTTACAGTGCCCACGGGCAGTGATGAGTGTTTACAGGTACAGTGCCCACGGGCAGTGATGAGTGTTTACAGTTACAGTGCCCACGGGCAGTGATGTGTGTTTACAGTTACAGTGCCCACGGGCAGTGATGAGTGTTAACAGTTACAGTGCCCACGGGCAGTGATGTGAGTGTTTACAGGTACAGTGATGTGAGTGTTTACAGTTGCAGTGCCCATGGGCAGTGATGAGTGTTTACAGTTACAGAGCCCATGGGCAGTGATGAGTGTTTATAGTTACAGTGCCCACGGGCAGTGATGTGTGTTTACAGTTACAGTGCCCACGGGCAGTGATGTGTGTTTACAGTTACAGTGCCCACGGGCAGTGATGAGTGTTTCCAGTTACAGTGCCCACGGGCAGTGATGTGAGTGTTTACAGTTACAGTGCCCACGGGCAGTGATGTGAGTGTTTACAGTTACAGTGCCCACGGGCAGTGATGAGTGTTTACAGTTACAGTGCCCACGGGCAGTGATGTGAGTGTTTACAGTTACAGAGCCCACGGGCAGTGATGAGTGTTTCCAGTTACAGTGCCCACGGGCAGTGATGTGAGTGTTTACAGTTACAGAGCCCAGGGGCAGTGATGAGTGTTTACAGTTACAGTGCCCACGGGCAGTGATGAGTGTTTGCAGTTACAGTGCCCAGGGGCAGTGATGAGTGTTTACAGTTACAGTGCCCAGGGGCAGTGATGTGAATGTTTACAGTTACAGTGCCCAAGGGCAGTGATGAGTGTTTACAGTTACAGTGCCCAGGGGCAGTGATGTGAAAGTTTACAGTTACAGTGCCCAGGGGCAGTGATGAGTGTTTACAGTTACAGTGCCCACGGGCAGTGATGAGTGTTTACAGTTACAGAGCCCATGGGCAGTGATGTGAGTGTTTACAGTTACAGTGCCCATGGGCAGTAATGAGTGTTTACAGTTACAGTGCCCACGGGCAGTGATGTGAGTGTTTACAGTTACAGTGCCCACGGGCAGTGATGAGTGTTTATAGCTACAGTGCCCACGGGCAGTGATGAGTGTTTACAGTTACAGTGCCCAGGGGCAGTGATGACTGTTTACAGTTACAGTGCCCACGGGCAGTGATGTGAGTGTTTCCAGTTACAGAGCCCAGGGGCAGTGATGTTAGTGTTTACAGTTACAGTGCCCATGGGCAGTGATGTGAGTGTTTACAGTTACAGAGCCCATGGGCAGTGATGAGTGTTTAGAGTTACAGAGCCCATGGGCAGTGATGTGAGTGTTTACAGTTACAGTGCCCACGGGCAGTGATGTGAGTGTTTATAGTTACAGAGCCCAGGGGCAGTGATGTGAGTGTTTACAGTTACAGTGCCCATGGGCAGTGATGTGAGTGTTTACAGTTACAGAGCCCATGGGCAGTGATGTGAGTGTTTACAGTTACAGTGCCCACGGGCAGTGATGTGAGTGTTTACAGTTACAGAGCCCAGGGCCAGTGATGAGTGTTTACAGGTACAGTGCCCACGGGCAGTGATGAGTGTTTACAGGTACAGTGCCCACGGGCAGTGATGAGTGTTTACAGTTACAGTGCCCACGGGCAGTGATGTGTGTTTACAGTTACAGTGCCCACGGGCAGTGATGAGTGTTAACAGTTACAGTGCCCACGGGCAGTGAAGTCAGTGTTTACAGGTACAGTGCCCACGGGCAGTGATGAGTGTTTATACAGGTACAGTGCCCACGGGCAGTGATGAGTGTTTATAGTTACAGTGCCCATGGGCAGTGATGAGTGTTTATAGTTACAGTGCCCATCGGCAGTGATGAGTGTTTATAGTTACAGTGCCCACGGGCAGTGATGTGTGTTTACAGTTACAGTGCCCATGGGCAGTGATGAGTGTTTATAGTTACAGAGCCCACGGGCAGTGATGAGTGTTTACAGTTACAGTGCCCATGGGCAGTGATGTGAGTGTTTACAGTTACAGTGCCCATGGGCAGTGATGTGAGTGTTTACAGTTACAGAGCCCAGGGCCAGTGATGAGTGTTTATAGTTACAGTGCCCACGGGCAGTGATGAGTGTTTACAGTTACAGTGCCCACGGGCAGTGATGTGAGTGTTTACAGTTACAGAGCCCAGGGCCAGTGATGAGTGTTTATAGTTACAGTGCCCACGGGCAGTGATGAGTGTTTATAGTTACAGTGCCCACGGGCAGTGATGTGAGTGTTTACAGGTACAGTGCCCACGGGCAGTGATGAGTGTTTACAGTTACAGTGCCCACGGGCAGTGATGTGAGTGTTTACAGTTACAGAGCCCAGGGCCAGTGATGAGTGTTTATAGTTACAGTGCCCACGGGCAGTGATGAGTGTTTATAGTTACAGTGCCCACGGGCAGTGATGTGTGTTTACAGTTACAGAGCCCACGGGCAGTGATGTGAGTGTTTACAGTTACAGTGCCCACGGGCAGTGATGTGTGTTTACAGTTACAGAGCCCACGGGCAGTGATGTGAGTGTTTACAGTTACAGTGCCCACGGGCAGTGATGTGTGTTTACAGTTACAGTGCCCACGGGCAGTGATGAGTGTTAACAGTTACAGTGCCCACGGGCAGTGATGTGAGTGTTTACAGGTACAGTGCCCACGGGCAGTGATGTGAGTGTTTACAGTTACAGAGCCCATGGGCAGTGATGAGTGTTTATAGTTACAGAGCCCATGGGCAGTGATGAGTGTTTATAGTTACAGTGCCCACGGGCAGTGATGTGTGTTTACAGTTACAGTGCCCATGGGCAGTGATGAGTGTTTACAGTTACAGTGCCCATGGGCAGTGATGAGTGTTTACAGTTACAGTGCCCACGGGCAGTGATGTGAGTGTTTATAGTTACAGTGCCCACGGGCAGTGATGTGAGTGTTTATAGTTACAGTGCCCACAGGCAGTGATGAGTGTTTATCGTTACAGAGCCCAGGGGCAGTGATGAGTGTTTACAGTTACAGTGCCCAGGGGCAGTGATGTGAGTGTTTATAGTTACAGAGCCCAGGGGCAGTGATGAGTGTTTCCAGTTACAGTGCCCACGGGCAGTGATGTGAGTGTTTACAGTTACAGTGCCCACGGGCAGTGATGTGAGTGTTTACAGTTACAGTGCCCACGGGCAGTGATGTGAGTGTTTACAGTTACAGAGCCCACGGGCAGTGATGTGAGTGTTTACAGTTACAGAGCCCACGGGCAGTGATGTGAGTGTTTACAGTTACAGAGCCCACGGGCAGTGATGAGTGTTTCCAGTTACAGTGCCCACGGGCAGTGATGTGAGTGTTTACAGTTACAGAGCCCAGGGGCAGTGATGAGTGTTTACAGTTACAGTGCCCACGGGCAGTGATGAGTGTTTACAGTTACAGTGCCCAGGGGCAGTGATGAGTGTTTACAGTTACAGTGCCCAGGGGCAGTGATGTGAATGTTTACAGTTACAGTGCCCAGGGGCAGTGATGAGTGTTTACAGTTACAGTGCCCAGGGGCAGTGATGTGAAAGTTTACAGTTACAGTGCCCAGGGGCAGTGATGAGTGTTTACAGTTACAGTGCCCAGGGGCAGTGATGTGAGTGTATATAGTTGCAGTGCCCAGGGGCAGTGATGTGAGTGTTTACAGTTACAGTGCCCACGGGCAGTGATGAGTGTTTACAGTTACAGTGCCCATGGGCAGTGATGTGAGTGTTTACAGTTACAGTGCCCATGGGCAGTAATGAGTGTTTACAGTTACAGTGCCCACGGGCAGTGATGTGAGTGTTTACAGTTACAGTGCCCACGGGCAGTGATGAGTGTTTATAGCTACAGTGCCCACGGGCAGTGATGAGTGTTTATAGTTACAGTGCCCACGGGCAGTGATGTGAGTGTTTACAGTTACAGTGCCCAGGGGCAGTGATGACTGTTTACAGTTACAGTGCCCAGGGGCAGTGATGACTGTTTACAGTTACAGTGCCCACGGGCAGTGATGTGAGTGTTTACAGTTACAGTGCCCACGGGCAGTGATGAGTGTTTATAGCTACAGTGCCCACGGGCAGTGATGAGTGTTTATAGTTACAGTGCCCACGGGCAG
This sequence comes from Heptranchias perlo, assembly GCF_035084215.1. Lineage (NCBI taxonomy): Eukaryota > Metazoa > Chordata > Chondrichthyes > Hexanchiformes > Hexanchidae > Heptranchias > Heptranchias perlo. The sequence goes on from NW_027139490.1 coordinate 32,671, forward strand.
TGATGTGAGTGTTTACAGTTACAGTGCCCACGGGCAGTGATGAGTGTTTATAGCTACAGTGCCCACGGGCAGTGATGAGTGTTTATAGTTACAGTGCCCACGGGCAGTGATGTGAGTGTTTATAGTTACAGAGCCCAGGGGCAGTGATGTGAGTGTTTACAGTTACAGAGCCCATGGGCAGTGATGAGTGTTTACAGTTACAGTGCCCACGGGCAGTGATGTGAGTGTTTCCCGTTACAGAGCCCAGGGGCAGTGATGTGAGTGTTTATAGTTACAGTGCCCACGGGCAGTGATGTGAGTGTTTATAGTTACAGAGCCCAGGGGCAGTGATGAGTGTTTACAGTTACAGTGCCCAGGGGCAGTGATGTGAGTGTTTAAAGTTACAGAGCCCAGGGGCAGTGATGTGAGTGTTTACAGTTACAGTGCCCATGGGCAGTGATGTGAGTGTTTACAGTTACAGTGCCCACGGGCAGTGATGTGAGTGTTTACAGTTACAGTGCCCACGGGCAGTGATGTGAGTGTTTATAGTTACAGAGCCCAGGGGCAGTGATGAGTGTTTACAGTTACAGTGCCCAGGGGCAGTGATGTGAGTGTTTACAGTTACAGAGCCCAGGGGCAGTGATGAGTGTTTACAGTTACAGTGCCCATGGGCAGTAATGTGAGTGTTTACAGTTACAGTGCCCACGGGCAGTGATGTGAGTGTTTACAGTTACAGTGCCCATGGGCAGTGATGTGAGTGTTTATAGTTACAGAGCCCAGGGGCAGTGATGAGTGTTTACAGTTACAGTGCCCAGGGCCAGTGATGTGTGTTTACAGGTACAGTGCCCACGGGCAGTGATGAGTGTTTACAGTTACAGTGCCCACGGGCAGTGATGTGTGTTTACAGTTACAGTGCCCACGGGCAGTGATGAGTGTTAACAGTTACAGTGCCCACGGGCAGTGATGTCAGTGTTTACAGGTACAGTGCCCACGGGCAGTGATGAGTGTTTATAGTTACAGAGCCCATGGGCAGTGATGAGTGTTTATAGTTACAGAGCCCATGGGCAGTGATGAGTGTTTATAGTTACAGAGCCCATGGGCAGTGATGAGTGTTTATAGTTACAGTGCCCATGGGCAGTGATGTGAGTGTTTACAGTTACAGTGCCCACGGGCAGTGATGAGTGTTTACAGGTACAGTGATGTGAGTGTTTACAGTTACAGTGCCCATGGGCAGTGATGAGTGTTTATAGTTGCAGAGCCCATGGGCAGTGATGAGTGTTTATAGTTACAGTGCCCATGGGCAGTGATGAGTGTTTATAGTTACAGTGCCCATGGGCAGTGATGAGTGTTTATCGTTACAGTGCCCACGGGCAGTGATGTGTGTTTACAGTTACAGTGCCCATGGGCAGTGATGAGTGTGTATAGTTACAGAGCCCACGGGCAGTGATGAGTGTTTACAGTTACAGTGCCCACGGGCAGTGATGTGAGTGTTTATAGTTACAGTGTCAACGGGCAGTGATGTGAGTGTTTATAGTTACAGTGCCCACAGGCAGTGATGAGTGTTTATCGTTACAGTGCCCAGGGGCAGTGATGAGTGTTTACAGTTACAGAGCCCAGGGGCAGTGATGAGTGTTTCCAGTTACAGTGCCCACGGGCAGTGATGTGAGTGTTTCCAGTTACAGTGCCCACGGGCAGTGATGTGAGTGTTTACAGTTACAGTGCCCACGGGCAGTGATGTGAGTGTTTACAGTTACAGTGCCCACGGGCAGTGATGAGTGTTTACAGTTACAGTGCCCACGGGCAGTGATGTGAGTGTTTACAGTTACAGAGCCCACGGGCAGTGATGAGTGTTTCCAGTTACAGTGCCCACGGGCAGTGATGTGAGTGTTTACAGTTACAGTGCCCACGGGCAGTGATGAGTGTTTCCAGTTACAGTGCCCATGGGCAGTGATGTGAGTGTTTATAGTTACAGAGCCCACAGGCAGTGATGAGTGTTTACAGTTACAGTGCCCAGGGGCAGTGATGAGTGTTTACAGTTACAGTGCCCACGGGCAGTGATGTAAGTGTTTATAGTTACAGAGCCCAGGGGCAGTGATGTGAGTGTTTACAGTTACAGTGCCCACAGGCAGTGATGTGAGTGTTTATAGTTACAGAGCCCAGGGGCAGTGATGAGTGTTTATAGTTACAGTGCCCACGGGCAGTGATGAGTGTTTACACTTACAGAGCCCAGGGGCAGTGATGAGTGTTTACAGTTACAGTGCCCAGGGGCAGTGATGAGTGTTTATAGTTACAGTGCCCACGGGCAGTGATGAGTGTTTACACTTACAGAGCCCAGGGGCAGTGATGAGTGTTTACAGTTACAGTGCCCAGGGGCAGTGATGAGTGTTTACAGTTACAGAGCCCAGGGGCAGTGATGTGAGTGTTTCCAGTTGCAGTGCCCACGGGCAGTGATGTGAGTGTTTACAGTTACAGTGCCCATGGGCAGTGATGAGTGTTTACAGTTACAGTGCCCATGGGCAGTGATGAGTGTTTACAGTTACAGTGCCCACGGGCAGTGATTTGAGTGTTTACAGTTACAGTGCCCACGGGCAGTGATGTGAGTGTTTACAGTTACTGTGCCCACGGGCAGTGATGTGAGTGTTTACAGTTACAGTGCCCACGGGCAGTGATGTGAGTGTTTACAGTTACAGTGCCCATGGGCAGTGATGAGTGTTTACAGTTACAGTGCCCATGGGCAGTGATGAGTGTTTATAGTTACAGTGCCCAGTGGCAGTGATGAGTGTTTATAGTTACAGTGCCCAGGGGCAGTGATGTGAGTGTTTACAGTTACAGTGCCCACGGGCAGTGATGAGTGTTTACAGTTACAGTGCCCATTGGCAGTGATGAGTGTTTATAGTTACAGTGCCCAGGGGCAGTGATGTGAGTGTTTACAGTTACAGTGCCCACGGGCAGTGATGATTGTTTACAGTTACAGAGCCCATGGGCAGTGATGTGAGTGTTTACAGTTACAGTGCCCACGGGCAGTGATGTGAGTGTTTCCAGTTACTGTGCCCACGGGCAGTGATGTGAGTGTTTACAGTTACAGTGCCCACGGGCAGTGATGTGAGTGTTTACAGTTACAGTGCCCATGGGCAGTGATGAGTGTTTACAGTTACAGTGCCCATGGGCAGTGATGAGTGTTTATAGTTACAGTGCCCAGTGGCAGTGATGAGTGTTTATAGTTACATTGCCCAGTGGCAGTGATGAGTGTTTACAGTTACAGTGCCCATGGGCAGTGATGTGAGTGTTTATAGTTACAGAGCCCACAGGCAGTGATGAGTGTTTATTGTTACAGTGCCCAGGGGCAGTGATGAGTGTTTACAGTTACAGAGCCCAGGGGCAGTGATGTGAGTGTTTACAGTTACAGTGCCCACGGGCAGTGATGAGGGTTTACAGTTACAGTGCCCACGGCCAGTGATGACTGTTTACAGTTACAGAGCCCACGGACAGTGATGACTGTTTACAGTTACAGTGCCCACGGGCAGCTGTGTGAGTGTTTCCAGTTCCAGAGCCCAGGGGCAATGATGAGTGTTTACAGTTACAGAGCCCATGGGCAGTGATGAGTGTTTACAATTACAGTGCCCACGGGCAGTGATGTGAGTGTTTACAGTTACAGAGCCCATGGGCAGTGATGAATGTTTACAGTTACAGAGCCCACGGGCATTGATGTGAATGTTTACAGTTACAGTGCCCACGGGCAGTGATGTGAGTGTTTACAGTTACAGTGCCCACGGGCAGTGATGTGAGTGTTTACAGTTACAGTGCCCATGGGCAGTGATGAGTGTTTACAGTTACAGTGCCCATGGGCAGTGATGAGTGTTTTCAGTTACAGTGCCCACGGGCAGTGATGCGAGTGTTTACAGTTACAGTGCCCATGGGCAGTGATGAGTGTTTATTGTTAAAGTGCCCACGGGCAATGATGAGTGTTTATAGTTACAGTGCCCAGGGGCAGTGATGTGAGTGTTTATAGTTACAGTGCCCAGGGGCAGTGATGAGTGTTTACAATTGCAGAGCCCACGGGCAGTGATGTGAGTGTTTACAGTTACAGTGCCCACGGGCAGTGATGTGAGTGTTTATAGTTACAGTGCCCAGGGGCAGTGATGAGTGTTTACAGTTGCAGAGCCCACGGGCAGTGATGTGAGTGTTTATAGTTGCAGTGCCCACGGGCAGTGATGTGAGTGTTTACAGTTACAGTGCCCAGGGGCAGTGATGATTGTTTACAGTTACAGAGCCCAGGGGCAGTGATGAGTGTTTATAGTTACAGTGCCCACAGGCAGTGATGAGTGTTTATAGTTACAGAGCCCACGGGCAGTGATGAGTGTTTACAGTTACAGTGCCCAGGGGCAGTGATGTGAGTGTTTACAGTTACAGAGCCCAGGGGCAGTGATGTGAGTGTTTACAGTTACAGTGCCCATGGGCAGTGATGTGAGTGTTTACAGTTACATTGCCCACGGGCAGTGATGAGTGTTTACAGGTACAGTGCCCACGGGCAGTGATGTGAGTGTTTACAGTTACAGTGCCCATGGGCAGTGATGTGAGTGTTTACAGTTACAGTGCCCACGGGCAGTGATGTGAGTGTTTACAGTTACAGTGCCCAGGGGCAGTGATGAGTGTTTACAGTTACAGTGCCCATGGGCAGTGATGTGAGTGTTTACAGTTACAGAGCCCACAGGCAGTGATGAGTGTTTACAGTTACAGTGCCCAGGGGCAGTGATGAGTGTTTACAGGTACAGTGCCCAGGGGCAGTGATGAGTGTTTACAGTTACAGTGCCCATGGGCAGTGATGTGAGTGTTTACAGTTACAGTGCCCACGGGCAGTGATGTGAGTGTTTACAGTTACAGAGCCCACGGGCAGTGATGTGACTGTTTACAGTTACAGTGCCCACGGGCAGTGATGTGAGTGTTTACAGTTACGGTGCCCACGGGCAGTGATGAGTGTTTACAGTTACAGTGCCCACGGGCAGTGATGTGAGTGTTTACAGGTACAGTGCCCACGGGCAGTGATGTGAGTGTTTACAGGTACAGTGCCCAGGGGCAGGGATGAGTGTTTACAGGTACAGTGCCCAGGGGCAGTGATGAGTGTTTACAGTTACAGAGCCCAGGGGCAGTGATGAGTGTTTACAGGTACAGTGCCCAGGGGCAGTGATGTGAGTGTTTACAGGTACAGTGCCCACGGGCAGTGATGTGAGTGTTTACAGTTACAGTGCCCACGGGCAGTGATGTGAGTGTTTACAGTTACAGTGCCCACGGGCAGTGATGTGAGTGTTTACAGTTACAGAGCCCACGGGCAGTGATGTGAGTGTTTACAGTTGCAGTGCCCATGGGCAGTGATGTGAGTGTTTACAGTTACAGTGCCCACGGGCAGTGATGTGAGTGTTTACAGGTACAGTGCCCACGGGCAGTGATGTGAGTGTTTACAGGTACAGTGCCCAGGGGCAGTGATGAGTGTTTACAGGTACAGTGCCCAGGGGCAGTGATGAGTGTTTACAGGTACAGTGCCCAGGGGCAGTGATGAGTGTTTACAGGTACAGTGCCCACGGGCAGTGATGTGAGTGTTTACAGTTACAGAGCCCAGGGGCAGTGATGTGAGTGTTTACAGGTACAGTGCCCAGGGGCAGTGATGAGTGTTTACAGGTACAGTGCCCAGGGGCAGTGATGAGTGTTTACAGTTACAGTGCCCACGGGCAGTGATGTGAGTGTTTACAGGTACAGTGCCCAGGGGCAGTGATGAGTGTTTACAGTTACAGTGCCCATGGGCAGTGATGTGAGTGTTTACAGTTACAGTGCCCACGGGCAGTGATGTGAGTGTTTACAGGTACAGTGCCCAGGGGCAGTGATGAGTGTTTACAGTTACAGAGCCCAGGGGCAGTGATGAGTGTTTACAGTTACAGTGCCCAGGGGCAGTGATGAGTGTTTACAGTTACAGTGCCCAGGGGCAGTGATGAGTGTTTACAGTTACAGTGCCCACAGGCAGTGATGAGTGTTTACAGTTACAGTGCCCAGGGGCAGTGATGAGTGTTTACAGTTACAGTGCCCAGGGGCAGTGATGAGTGTTTATAGTTACAGAGCCCACGGGCAGTGATGAGTGTTTATAGTTACAGTGCCCAGGGGCAGTGATGAGTGTTTATAGTTACAGAGCCCATGGGCAGTGATGTGAGTGTTTACAGTTACAGTGCCCACGGGCAGTGATGTGAGTGTTTACAGTTACAGACCCCATGGGCAGTGATGTGAGTGTTTACAGGTACAGTGCCCACGGGCAGTGATGTGAGTGTTTACAGTTACAGTGACAACGGGCAGTGATGAGTGTTTACAGTTACAGTGCCCATGGGCAGTGATGTGAGTGTTTACAGTTACAGTGCCCATGCGCAGTGATGTGAGTGTTTACAGGTACAGTGCCCACGGGCAGTGATGTGAGTGTTTACAGGTACAGTGCCCACGGGCAGTGATGTGAGTGTTTACAGTTACAGAGCCCACGGGCAGTGATGAGTGTTTACAGTTACAGTGCCCACGGGCAGTGATGTGAGTGTTTACAGTTACAGTGCCCACGGGCAGTGATGAGTGTTTACAGTTGCAGAGCCCATGGGCAGTGATGAGTGTTTACAGTTACAGTGCCCATGGGCAGTGATGAGTGTTTATAGTTACAGTGCCCACGGGCAGTGATGTGAGTGTTTATAGTTACAGTGCCCATGGGCAGTGATGAATGTTTACAGTTACAGAGCCCATGGGCAGTGATGTGAGTGTTTACAGTTACAGTGCCCACGGGCAGTGATGTAAGTGTTTATAGTTACAGTGCCCACAGGCAGTGATGTGAGTGTTTATAGTTACAGTGCCCAGGGGCAGTGATGAGTGTTTACAGTTACAGTGCCCACGGGCAGTGATGAGTGTTTACACTTACAGAGCCCAGGGGCAGTGATGAGTGTTTACAGTTACAGTGCCCAGGGGCAGTGATGTGAGTGTTTACAGTTACAGAGCCCAGGGGCAGTGATGTGAGTGTTTCCAGTTGCAGTGCCCACGGGCAGTGATGTGTGTTTACAGTTACAGTGCCCACGGGCAGTGATGAGTGTTAACAGTTACAGTGCCCACGGGCAGTGATGTCAGTGTTTACAGGTACAGTGCCCACGGGCAGTGATGAGTGTTTACAGGTACAGTGATGTGAGTGTTTACAGTTACAGTGCCCATGGGCAGTGATGAGTGTTTACAGTTACAGAGCCCATGGGCAGTGATGAGTGTTTATAGTTACAGAGCCCATGGGCAGTGATGAGTGTTTATCGTTACAGTGCCCATGGGCAGTGATGAGTGTTTATAGTTACAGTGCCCATGGGCAGTGATGAGTGTTTATAGTTACAGTGCCCACGGGCAGTGATGTGTGTTTACAGTTACAGTGCCCATGGGCAGTGATGAGTGTTTATAGTTACAGAGCCCACGGGCAGTGATGAGTGTTTACAGTTACAGTGCCCACGGGCAGTGATGTGAGTGTTTATAGTTACAGTGCCCACGGGCAGTGATGTGAGTGTTTATAGTTACAGTGCCCACGGGCAGTGATGTGAGTGTTTATAGTTACAGTGCCCACAGGCAGTGATGAGTGTTTATCGTTACAGTGCCCAGGGGCAGTGATGAGTGTTTACAGTTACAGAGCCCACGGGCAGTGTTGAGTGTTTTTCCAGTTACAGTGCCCAGGGGCAGTGATGAGTGTTTACAGTTACAGTGCCCAGGGGCAGTGATGTGAGTGTTTACAGTTACAGAGCCCAGGGGCAGTGATGAGTGTTTATAGTTACAGTGCCCAGGGGCAGTGATGTGAGTGTTTACAGTTACAGTGCCCAGGGGCAGTGATGTGAGTGTTTCCAGTTACAGTGCCCACGGGCAGTGATGTGAGTGTTTACAGTTACAGTGCCCATGGGCAGTGATGTGAGTGTTTACAGTTACAGTGCCCACGGGCAGTGATGTAAGTGTTTATAGTTACAGTGCCCACAGGCAGTGATGTGAGTGTTTATAGTTACAGAGCCCAGGGGCAGTGATGAGTGTTTATAGTTACAGTGCCCACGGGCAGTGATGAGTGTTTACACTTACAGAGCCCAGGGGCAGTGATGAGTGTTTACAGTTACAGTGCCCAGGGGCAGTGATGAGTGTTTACAGTTACAGAGCCCAGGGGCAGTGATGTGAGTGTTTCCAGTTGCAGTGCCCACGGGCAGTGATGTGAGTGTTTACAGTTCGAGTGCCCACGGGCAGTGATGTGAGTGTTTACAGTTACAGTGCCCATGGGCAGTGATTTGAGTGTTTACAGTTACAGTGCCCACGGGCAGTGATGTGAGTGTTTACAGTTGCAGTGCCCACGGGCAGTGATGTGAGTGTTTACAGTTACAGTGCCCATGGGCAGTGATTTGAGTGTTTACAGTTACAGTGCCCACGGGCAGTGATGATTGTTTACAGTTACAGAGCCCATGGGCAGTGATGTGAGTGTTTACAGTTACAGTGCCCACGGGCAGTGATGTGAGTGTTTACAGTTACTGTGCCCACGGGCAGTGATGTGAGTGTTTACAGTTACAGTGCCCATGGGCAGTGATGAGTGTTTATAGTTACAGTGCCCAGGGGCAGCGATGAGTGTTTATAGTTACAGTGCCCACGGGCAGTGATGAGTGTTTATAGTTACATTGCCCAGTGGCAGTGATGAGTGTTTGCAGTTACAGTGCCCACGGGCAGTGATGAGTGTTTATAGTTACAGGGCCCACGGGCAGTGATGAGTATTTACAGTTACAGTGCCCATGGGCAGTGATGTGAGTGTTTATAGTTACAGAGCCCACAGGCAGTGATGAGTGTTTATAGTTACAGTGCCCAGGGGCAGTGATGAGTGTTTACAGTTACAGAGCCCAGGGACAGTGATGACTGTTTACAGTTACAGTGCCCACGGGCAGCTGTGTGAGTGTTTCCAGTTCCAGAGCCCAGGGGCAGTGATGAGTGTTTACAGTTGCAGAGCCCATGGGCAGTGATGAGTGTTTACAATTACAGTGCCCACGGGCAGTGATGTGAGTGTTTACAGTTACAGAGCCCACGGGCATTGATGTGAGTGTTTACAGTTACAGTGCCCATGGGCAGTGATGAGTGTTTACAGTTACAGTGCCCACGGGCAGTGATGAGTGTTTACAGTTACAGTGCCCACGGGCAGTGATGTGATTGTTTTCAGTTACAGTGCCCACGGGCAGTGATGCGAGTGTTTACAGTTACAGTGCCCACGGGCAGTGATGTGAGTGTTTACAGTTACAGTGCCCAGGGGCAGTGATGTGAGTGTTTACAGTTACAGAGCCCATGGGCAGTGATGAGTGTTTCCAGTTACAGTGCCCACGGGCAGTGATGTGAGTGTTTACAGTTACAGTGCCCACGGGCAGTGATGTGAGTGTTTACAGTTACAGTGCCCACGGGCAGTGATGAGTGTTTACAGTTACAGTGCCCACGGGCAGTGATGTGAGTGTTTACAGTTACAGAGCCCACGGGCAGTGATGAGTGTTTCCAGTTACAGTGCCCACGGGCAGTGATGTGAGTGTTTACAGTTACAGTGCCCACGGGCAGTGATGAGTGTTTCCAGTTACAGTGCCCACGGGCAGTGATGTGAGTGTTTACAGTTACAGTGCCCATGGGCAGTGATGTGAGTGTTTACAGTTACAGTGCCCAGGGGCAGTGATGTGAGTGTTTACAGTTACAGAGCCCAGGGGCAGTGATGTGAATGTTTCCAGTTACAGTGCCCACGGGCAGTGATGTGAGTGTTTACAGTTACAGTGCCCAGGGGCAGTGATGAGTGTTTACAGTTACAGTGCCCACGGGCAGTGATGTAAGTGTTTATAGTTACAGTGCCCACAGGCAGTGATGTGAGTGTTTATAGTTACAGAGCCTAGGGGCAGTGATGAGTGTTTATAGTTACAGTGCCCACGGGCAGTGATGAGTGTTTACACTTACAGAGCCCAGGGGCAGTGATGAGTGTTTACAGTTACAGTGCCCAGGGGCAGTGATGAGTGTTTATAGTTACAGTGCCCACGGGCAGTGATGAGTGTTTACACTTACAGAGCCCAGGGGCAGTGATGAGTGTTTACAGTTACAGTGCCCAGGGGCAGTGATGAGTGTTTACAGTTACAGAGCCCAGGGGCAGTGATGTGAGTGTTTCCAGTTGCAGTGCCCACGGGCAGTGATGTGAGTGTTTACAGTTACAGTGCCCATGGGCAGTGATTTGAGTGTTTACAGTTACAGTGCCCACGGGCAGTGATGTGAGTGTTTACAGTTACAGTGCCCACGGGCAGTGATGATTGTTTACAGTTACAGAGCCCATGGGCAGTGATGTGAGTGTTTACAGTTACAGTGCCCATGGGCAGTGATGAGTGTTTACAGTTACAGTGCCCACGGGCAGTGATGTGAGTGTTTACAGTTACAGTGCCCATGGGCAGTGATTTGAGTGTTTACAGTTACAGTGCCCACGGGCAGTGATGTGAGTGTTTACAGTTACAGTGCCCACGGGCAGTGATGTGAGTGTTTACAGTTACAGTGCCCATGGGCAGTGATTTGAGTGTTTACAGTTACAGTGCCCACGGGCAGTGATGTGAGTGTTTACAGTTACAGTGCCCACGGGCAGTGATGATTGTTTACAGTTACAGAGCCCATGGGCAGTGATGTGAGTGTTTACAGTTACAGTGCCCATGGGCAGTGATGAGTGTTTACAGTTACAGTGCCCACGGGCAGTGATGTGAGTGTTTACAGTTACAGTGCCCACGGGCAGTGATGTGAGTGTTTACAGTTACAGTGCCCACGGGCAGTGATGTGAGTGTTTACAGTTACAGTGCCCATGGGCAGTGATGAGTGTTTACAGTTACAGTGCCCATGGGCAGTGATGAGTGTTTATAGTTACAGTGCCCAGGGGCAGCGATGAGTGTTTATAGTTACAGTGCCCACGGGCAGTGATGAGTGTTTATAGTTACATTGCCCAGTGGCAGTGATGAGTGTTTAGAGTTACAGTGCCCACGGGCAGTGATGAGTGTTTATAGTTACAGGGCCCACGGGCAGTGATGAGTGTTTACAGTTACAGTGCCCATGGGCAGTGATGTGAGTGTTTATAGTTACAGAGCCCACAGGCAGTGATGAGTGTTTATAGTTACAGTGCCCAGGGGCAGTGATGAGTGTTTACAGTTACAGAGCCCAGGGGCAGTGATGTGAGTGTTTACAGTTACAGTGGCCACGGGCAGTGATGAGGGTTTACAGTTACAGTGCCCACGGGCAGTGATGACTGTTTGCAGTTACAGAGCCCACGGACAGTGATGACTGTTTACAGTTACAGTGCCCACGGGCAGCTGTGTGAGTGTTTCCAGTTCCAGAGCCCAGGGGCAGTGATGAGTGTTTACAGTTACAGAGCCCATGGGCAGTGATGAGTGTTTACAATTACAGTGCCCACGGGCAGTGATGTGAGTGTTTACAGTTACAGAGCCCACGGGCATTGATGTGAGTGTTTACAGTTACAGTGCCCATGGGCAGTGATGAGTGTTTACAGTTACAGTGCCCACGGGCAGTGATGTGAGTGTTTACAGTTACAGTGCCCATGGGCAGTGATGAGTGTTTACAGTTACAGTGCCCACGGGCAGTGATGAGTGTTTACAGTTACAGTGCCCACGGGCAGTGATGAGTGTTTTCAGTTACAGTGCCCACGGGCAGTGATGAGTGTTTATTGTTAAAGTGCCCATGGGCAGTGATGAGTGTTTATTGTTAAAGTGCCCACGGGCAATGATGAGTGTTTATAGTTACAGTGCCCAGGGGCAGTGATGTGAGTGTTTATAGTTACAGTGCCCAGGGGCAGTGATGTGAGTGTTTACAGTTACAGTGCCCATGGGCAGTGATGAGTGTTTTCAGTTACAGTGCCCATGGGCAGTGATGAGTGTTTTCAGTTACAGTGCCCATGGGCAGTGATGAGTGTTTATTGTTAAAGTGCCCACGGGCAATGATGAGTGTTTATAGTTACAGTGCCCAGGGGCAGTGATGTGAGTGTTTATAGTTACAGTGCCCAGGGGCAGTGATGAGTGTTTACAGTTACAGTGCCCACGGGCAGTGATGAGTGTTTATAGTTACAGTGCCCACGGGCAGTGATGATTGTTTACAGTTACAGAGCCCAGGGGCAGTGATGAGTGTTTACAGTTACAGAGCCCACGGGCAGTGATGTGAGTGTTTATAGTTACAGTTCCCACGGGCAGTGATGAGTGTTTATAGTTACAGAGCCCACGGGCAGTGATGAGTGTTTACAGTTACAGTGCCCAGGGGCAGTGATGTGAGTGTTTACAGTTACAGTGCCCAGGGGCAGTGATGAGTGTTTACAGTTACAGTGCCCAGGGGCAGTGATGTGAGTGTTTACAGTTGCAGAGCCCAGGGGCAGTGATGTGAGTGTTTCCAGGTACAGTGCCCACGGGCAGTGATGTGAGTGTTTACAGGTACAGTGCCCACGGGCAGTGATGTGACTGTTTACAGTTACACTGCCCACGGGCAGTGATGAGTGTTTACAGTTACAGTGCCCATGGGCAGTGATGTGAGTGTTTACAGTTACAGAGCCCATGGGCAGTGATGTGAGTGTTTACAGTTACAGTGCCCAGGGGCAGTGATGAGTGTTTACAGTTACAGTGCCCACAGGCAGTGATGAGTGTTTATAGTTACAGAGCCCACGGGCAGTGATGAGTGTTTACAGTTACAGTGCCCAGCGGTAGTGATGTGAGTGTTTATAGTTACAGAGCCCATGGGCAGTGATGTGAGTGTTTACAGGTACAGTGCCCACGGGCAGTGATGTGAGTGTTTACAGTTACAGTGCCCATGCGCAGTGATGTGAGTGTTTACAGGTACAGTGCCCACGGGCAGTGATGTGAGTGTTTACAGGTACAGTGCCCACAGGCAGTGATGAGTGTTTACAGTTACAGTGCCCACGGGCAGTGATGTGAGTGTTTATAGTTACAGTGCCCACGGGCAGCGATGAGTGTTTACAGTTACAGTGCCCACGGGCAGTGATGTGAGTGTTTACAGTTACAGTGCCCATGGCCAGTGATGAGTGTTTATAGTTACAGTGCCCACGGGCAGTGATGAGTGTTTATAGTTACAGTGCCCACGGGCAGTGATGAGTGTTTACAGTTACAGAGCCCATGGGCAGTGATGTGAGTGTTTACAGTTACAGAGCCCAGGGGCAGTGATGAGTGTTTACAGTTACAGTGCCCAGGGGCAGTGATGAGTGTTTACACTTACAGAGCCCAGGGGCAGTGATGAGTGTTTACACTTACAGTGCCCAGGGGCAGTGATGTAAGTGTTTACAGTTACAGTGCCCACGGGCAGTGTTGTAAGTGTTTATAGTTACAGTGCCCACAGGCAGTGATGTGAGTGTTTATAGTTACAGTGCCCACAGGCAGTGATGTGAGTGTTTATAGTTACAGTGCCCAGGGGCAGTGATGAGTGTTTACAGTTACAGTGCCCACGGGCAGTGATGAGTGTTTACACTTACAGAGCCCAGGGGCAGTGATGAGTGTTTACAGTTACAGTGCCCAGGGGCAGTGATGAGTGTTTACACTTACAGAGCCCAGGGGCAGTGATGAGTGTTTACACATACAGAGCCCAGGGGCAGTGATGAGTGTTTACACTTACAGAGCCCAGGGGCAGTGATGAGTGTTTACAGTTACAGTGCCCAGGGGCAGTGATGAGTGTTTACACTTACAGTGCCCAGGGGCAGTGATGAGTGTTTACAGTTACAGAGCCCAGGGGCAGTGATGTGAGTGTTTCCAGTTGCAGTGCCCACGGGCAGTGATGTGAGTGTTTACAGTTACAGTGCCCACGGGCAGTGATGTGAGTGTTTACAGTTACAGAGCCCAGGGGCAGTGATGAGTGTTTACACTTACAGAGCCCAGGGACAGTGATGAGTGTTTACAGTTACTGTGCCCACGGGCAGTGATGTGAGTGTTTACAGTTACAGTGCCCACGGGCAGTGATGTGAGTGTTTACAGTTACAGTGGCCACAGGCAGTGATGTGAGTGTTTACAGTTACAGTGCCCACGGGCAGTGATGTGAGTGTTTACAGTTACAGTGCCCATGGGCAGTGATGAGTGTTTATAGTTACAGTGCCCAGGGGCAGTGATGAGTGTTTACAGTTACAGTGCCCATGGGCAGTGATGTGAGTGTTTACAGTTACAGTGCCCACGGGCAGTGATGAGTGTTTATAGTTACAGGGCCCACGGGCAGTGATGAGTGTTTACAGTTACAGTGCCCATGGGCAGTGATGTGAGTGTTTATAGTTACAGAGCCCACAGGCAGTGATGAGTGTTTATAGTTACAGTGCCCAGGGGCAGTGATGAGTGTTTACAGTTACAGAGCCCAGGGGCAGTGATGTGAGTGTTTACAGTTACAGTGCCCACGGGCAGTGATGAGGGTTTACAGTTACAGTGCCCACGGGCAGTGATGACTGTTTACAGTTACAGAGCCCACGGACAGTGATGACTGTTTACAGTTACAGTGCCCACGGGCAGCTGTGTGAGTGTTTCCAGTTCCAGAGCCCAGGGGCAGTGATGAGTGTTTACAGTTACAGAACCCATGGGCAGTGATGAGTGTTTACAATTACAGTGCCCACGGGCAGTGATGTGAGTGTTTACAGTTACAGAGCCCACGGGCATTGATGTGAGTGTTTACAGTTACAGTGCCCACGGGCAGTGATGTGAGTGTTTACAGTTACAGTGCCCACGGGCAGTGATGTGAGTGTTTACAGTTACAGTGCCCATGGGCAGTGATGAGTGTTTACAGTTACAGTGCCCATGGGCAGTGATGAGTGTTTTCAGTTGCAGTGCCCACGGGCAGTGATGCGAGTGTTTACAGTTACAGTGCCCACGGGCAGTGATGCGAGTGTTTACAGTTACAGTCCCCACGGGCAGTGATGAGTGTTTATAGTTACAGAGCCCACGGGCAGTGATGTGAGTGTTTATAGTTGCAGTGCCCACGGGCAGTGAGGTGAGTGTTTACAGTTACAGTGCCCACGGGCAGTGATGAGTGTTTATAGTTACAGTGCACACGGGCAGTGATGTGAGTGTTTATAGTTACAGAGCCCAGGGGCAGTGATGAGTGTTTACAGTTACAGTGCCCAGGGGCAGTGATGAGTGTTTACAGTTACAGAGCCCACGGGCAGTGATGTGAGTGTTTACAGTTACAGTGCCCACGGGCAGTGATGAGTGTTTATAGTTACAGTGCCCACAGGCAGTGATGAGTGTTTATAGTTACAGAGCCCACGGGCAGTAGTGAGTGTTTACAGTTACAGTGCCCACGGGCAGTGATGAGTGTTTACAGTTACAGTGCCCACGGGCAGTGATGTGAGTGTTTATAGTTACAGTGCCCACGGGCAGTGATGAGTGTTTATAGTTACAGAGCCCACGGGCAGTGATGAGTGTTTACACTTACAGAGCCCAGGGGCAGTGATGAGTGTTTACAGTTACAGTGCCCAGGGGCAGTGATGTGAGTGTTTACAGTTACAGAGCCCAGGGGCAGTGATGTGAGTGTTTACAGTTACAGTGCCCATGGGCAGTGATGTGAGTGTTTACAGTTGCAGTGCCCAGGGGCAGTGATGTGAGTGTTTACAGTTACAGAGCCCAGGGGCAGTGATGTGAGTGTTTACAGTTACAGTGCCCAGGGGCAGTGATGTGAGTGTTTACAGTTACAGAGCCCATGGGCAGTGATGTGAGTGTTTACAGTTACAGAGCCCAGGGGCAGTGATGTGAGTGTTTACAGTTACAGTGCCCAGGGGCAGTGATGTGAGTGTTTACAGTTACAGTGCCCATGGGCAGTGATGTGAGTGTTTACAGTTACAGTGCCCATGGGCAGTGATGTGAGTGTTTACAGTTACAGAGCCCAGGGGCAGTGATGTGAGTGTTTACAGTTACAGTGCCCAGGGGCAGTGATGTGAGTGTTTACAGTTACAGAGCCCAGGGGCAGTGATGTGAGTGTTTACAGTTACAGAGCCCAGGGGCAGTGATGTGAGTGTTTACAGTTACAGTGCCCAGGGGCAGTGATGTGAGTGTTTACAGTTACAGAGCCCATGGGCAGTGATGTGAGTGTTTACAGTTACAGTGCCCAGGGGCAGTGATGTGAGTGTTTACAGTTACAGTGCCCATGGGCAGTGATGTGAGTGTTTACAGTTACAGAGCCCAGGGGCAGTGATGTGAGTGTTTACAGTTACAGTGCCCAGGGGCAGTGATGTGAGTGTTTACAGTTACAGTGCCCATGGGCAGTGATGTGAGTGTTTACAGTTACAGTGCCCAGGGGCAGTGATGTGAGTGTTTACAGTTACAATGCCCATGGGCAGTGATGTGAGTGTTTACAGTTACAGAGCCCATGGGCAGTGATGTGAGTGTTTACAGTTAAAGAGCCCAGGGGCAGTGATGTGAGTGTTTACAGTTACAGTGCCCATGGGCAGTGATGAGTGTTTACAGTTACAGAGCCCAGGGGCAGTGATGAGTGTTTATAGTTACAGTGCCCACGGGCAGTGATGTGAGTGTTTACAGTTACAGTGCCCATGGGCAGCGATGAGTGTTTATAGTTACAGTGCCCACGGGCAGTGATGAGTGTTTATAGTTACAGTGCCCATGGGCAGTGATGAATGTTTACAGTTACAGTGCCCACGGGCAGTGATGAGTGTTTACAGTTACAGAGCCCACGGGCAGTGATGTGAGTGTTTACAGTTACTGTGCCCACGGGCAGTGATGTGAGTGTTTACAGTTACAGTGCCCACGGGCAGTGATGTGAGTGTTTACAGTTACAGTGCCCATGGGCAGTGATGTGAGTGTTTACAGTTACAGTGCCCACGGGCAGTGATGTGAGTGTTTACAGTTACAGTGCCCACGGGCAGTGATGTGAGTGTTTACAGTTACAGAGCCCAGGGGCAGTGATGAGTGTTTACAGTTACAGTGCCCAGGGGCAGTGATGTGAGTGTTTACAGTTACAGTGCCCAGGGGCAGTGATGAGTGTTTACAGTTACAGAGCCCAGGGGCAGTGATGAGTGTTTATATTTACAGAGCCCACGGGCAGTGATGAGTGTTTATAGTTACAGAGCCCACGGGCAGTGATGAGTGTTTATAGTTACAGAGCCCACGGGCAGTGATGAGTGTTTATAGTTACAGAGCCCACGGGCAGTGATGAGTGTTTATATTTACAGTGCCCACGGGCAGTGATGAGTGTTTATAGTTACAGAGCCCACGGGCAGTGATGAGTGTTTATAGTTACAGAGCCCACGGGCAGTGATGAGTGTTTATAGTGACAGTGCCCAGGGGCAGTGATGTGTGTGTTTACAGTTACAGTGCCCAGGGGCAGTGATGAATGTTTACAGTTACAGTGCCCAGGGGCAGTGATGTGAGTGTTTACAGTTACAGTGCCCAGGGGCAGTGATGAGTGTTTACAGTTACAGTGCCCAGGGGCAGTGATGTGAGTGTTTACAGTTACAGTGCCCAGGGGCAGTGATGAGTGTTTATAGTTACAGAGCCCACGGGCAGTGATGAGTGTGTACACTTACAGAGCCCAGGGGCAGTGATGAGTGTTTACAGTTACAGTGCCCAGGGGCAGTGTTGTGAGTGTTTACAGTTACAGAGCCCAGGGGCAGTGATGTGAGTGTTTCCAGTTGCAGTGCCCAGGGGCAGTGATGTGAGTGTTTACAGTTACAGTGCCCAGGGGCAGTGATGAGTGTTTATAGTTACAGAGCCCACGGGCAGTGATGAGTGTTTACACTTACAGAGCCCAGGGGCAGTGATGTGAGTGTTTACAGTTACAGTGCCCACGGGCAGTGATGTGAGTGTTTACAGGTACAGTGCCCACGGGCAGTGATGTGAGTGTTTACAGTTACAGTGCCCAGGGGCAGTGATGTGAGTGTTTATAGTTACAGTGCCCACGGGCAGTGATGTGAGTGTTTACAGTTACACTGCCCACGGGCAGTGATGTGAGTGTTTACAGTTACACTGCCCACGGGCAGTGATGTGAGTGTTTACAGTTACAGTGCCCACGGGCAGTGATGTGAGTGTTTACAGTTACAGTGCCCAGGGGCAGTGATGTGAGTGTTTACAGGTACAGTGCCCACGGGCAGTGATGTGAGTGTTTACAGGTACAGTGCCCACGGGCAGTGATGAGTGTTTACAGTTACAGTGCCCACGGGCAGTGATGTGAGTGTTTACAGTTACAGTGCCCAGGGGCAGTGATGTGACTGTTTACAGTTACACTGCCCACGGGCAGAGATGACTGTTTACAGTTACAGTGCCCACGGGCAGTGATGAGTGTTTACAGTTACAGTGCCTATGGGCAGTGATGAGTGTTTATAGTTACAGTGCCCATGGGCAGTGATGAGTGTTTATAGTTACAGTGCCCACGGGCAGTGATGAGTGTTTATAGTTACAGAGCCCAGGGGCAGTGATGAGTGTTTCCAGTTACAGAGCCCAGGGGCAGTGATGTGAGTGTTTACAGTTACAGAGCCCACGGGCAGTGATGTGAGTGTTTGAAGTTACAGTGCCCACGGGCAGTGATGTGAGTGTTTACAGTTACAGTGCCCAGGGGCAGTGATGTGAGTGTTTGAAGTTACAGTGCCCACGGGCAGTGATGTGAGTGTTTACAGTTACACTGCCCACGGGCAATGATGAGTGTTTCCAGTTACAGAGCCCAGGGGCAGTGATGTGACTGTTTACAGTTACACTGCCCACGGGCAGTGATGAGTGTTTATAGTTACAGTGCCCATGGGCAGTGATGAGTGTTTACAGGTACAGTGCCCACGGGCAGTGATGTGACTGTTTACAGTTACACTGCCCACGGGCAGTGATGAGTGTTTACAGTTACAGTGCCCAGGGGCAGTGATGTGACTGTTTACAGTTACACTGCCCACGGGCAGTGATGTGAGTGTTTACAGTTACAGTGCCCAGGGGCAGTGATGAGTGTTTACAGTTACAGTGCCCATGGGCAGTGATGAGTGTTTATAGTTACAGTGCCCACGGGCAGTGATGAGTGTTTACAGTTACAGTGCCCACGGGCAGTGATGTGAGTGTTTACAGTTACAGTGCCCATGGGCAGTGATGTGAGTGTTTACAGTTACAGTGCCCATGGGCAGTGATGAGTGTTTACAGTTACAGTGCCCACAGGCAGTGATGTGAGTGTTTACAGTTACAGTGCCCAGGGGCAGTGATGTGACTGTTTACAGTTACACTGCCCACGGGCAGTGATGTGAGTGTTTACAGTTACAGTGCCCAGGGGCAGTGATGAGTGTTTACAGTTACAGTGCCCATGGGCAGTGATGAGTGTTTATAGTTACAGTGCCCACGGGCAGTGATGAGTGTTTATAGTTACAGAGCCCACGGGCAGTGATGTGAGTGTTTATCGTTACAGTGCCCACGGGCAGTGATGAGTGTTTATAGTTACAGAGCCCACGGGCAGTGATGAGTGTTTATAGTCACAGAGCCCACGGGCAGTGATGAGTGTTTATAGTTACAGAGCCCACGGGCAGTGATGTGAGTGTTTACAGTTACAGTGCCCATGGGCAGTGATGAGTGTTTATAGTGACAGTGCCCAGGGGCAGTGTTGTGAGTGTTTACAGTTACAGTGCCCATGGGCAGTGATGAGTGTTTACAGTTCCAGAGCCCATGGGCAGTGATGTGAGTGTTTACAGTTACAGAGCCCAGGGGCAGTGATGAGTGTTTACAGTTTCAGAGCCCAGGGGCAGTGATGTGTGTGTTTACAGTTACAGTGCCCACGGGCAGTGATGAGTGTTTACAGTTACCGAGCCCAGGGGCAGTGATGAGTGTTTACAGTTACAGAGCCCACGGGCAGTGATGAGTGTTTATAGTTACAGAGCCCACGGGCAGTGATGAGTGTTTATATTTACAGTGCCCACGGGCAGTGATGAGTGTTTATAGTTACAGAGCCCACGGGCAGTGATGAGTGTTTATAGTTACAGAGCCCACGGGCAGTGATGAGTGTTTATAGTGACAGTGCCCAGGGGCAGTGATGTGTGTGTTTACAGTTACAGTGCCCAGGGGCAGTGATGAATGTTTACAGTTACAGTGCCCAGGGGCAGTGATGTGAGTGTTTACAGTTACAGTGCCCAGGGGCAGTGATGAGTGTTTACAGTTACAGTGCCCAGGGGCAGTGATGTGAGTGTTTACAGTTACAGTGCCCAGGGGCAGTGATGAGTGTTTATAGTTA
This sequence comes from Heptranchias perlo, assembly GCF_035084215.1. Taxonomy (NCBI): domain Eukaryota; kingdom Metazoa; phylum Chordata; class Chondrichthyes; order Hexanchiformes; family Hexanchidae; genus Heptranchias; species Heptranchias perlo. Next base: position 52,888 of record NW_027139490.1, read on the forward strand.
CAGAGCCCACGGGCAGTGATGAGTGTGTACACTTACAGAGCCCAGGGGCAGTGATGAGTGTTTACAGTTACAGTGCCCAGGGGCAGTGTTGTGAGTGTTTACAGTTACAGAGCCCAGGGGCAGTGATGTGAGTGTTTCCAGTTGCAGTGCCCAGGGGCAGTGATGTGAGTGTTTACAGTTACAGTGCCCAGGGGCAGTGATGAGTGTTTATAGTTACAGAGCCCACGGGCAGTGATGAGTGTTTACACTTACAGAGCCCAGGGGCAGTGATGTGAGTGTTTACAGTTACAGTGCCCACGGGCAGTGATGTGAGTGTTTACAGGTACAGTGCCCACGGGCAGTGATGTGAGTGTTTACAGTTACAGTGCCCAGGGGCAGTGATGTGAGTGTTTATAGTTACAGTGCCCACGGGCAGTGATGTGAGTGTTTACAGTTACACTGCCCACGGGCAGTGATGTGAGTGTTTACAGTTACACTGCCCACGGGCAGTGATGTGAGTGTTTACAGTTACAGTGCCCACGGGCAGTGATGTGAGTGTTTACAGTTACAGTGCCCAGGGGCAGTGATGTGAGTGTTTACAGGTACAGTGCCCACGGGCAGTGATGTGAGTGTTTACAGGTACAGTGCCCACGGGCAGTGATGAGTGTTTACAGTTACAGTGCCCACGGGCAGTGATGTGAGTGTTTACAGTTACAGTGCCCAGGGGCAGTGATGTGACTGTTTACAGTTACACTGCCCACGGGCAGAGATGACTGTTTACAGTTACAGTGCCCACGGGCAGTGATGAGTGTTTACAGTTACAGTGCCTATGGGCAGTGATGAGTGTTTATAGTTACAGTGCCCATGGGCAGTGATGAGTGTTTATAGTTACAGTGCCCACGGGCAGTGATGAGTGTTTATAGTTACAGAGCCCAGGGGCAGTGATGAGTGTTTCCAGTTACAGAGCCCAGGGGCAGTGATGTGAGTGTTTACAGTTACAGAGCCCACGGGCAGTGATGTGAGTGTTTGAAGTTACAGTGCCCACGGGCAGTGATGTGAGTGTTTACAGTTACAGTGCCCAGGGGCAGTGATGTGAGTGTTTGAAGTTACAGTGCCCACGGGCAGTGATGTGAGTGTTTACAGTTACACTGCCCACGGGCAATGATGAGTGTTTCCAGTTACAGAGCCCAGGGGCAGTGATGTGACTGTTTACAGTTACACTGCCCACGGGCAGTGATGAGTGTTTATAGTTACAGTGCCCATGGGCAGTGATGAGTGTTTACAGGTACAGTGCCCACGGGCAGTGATGTGACTGTTTACAGTTACACTGCCCACGGGCAGTGATGAGTGTTTACAGTTACAGTGCCCAGGGGCAGTGATGTGACTGTTTACAGTTACACTGCCCACGGGCAGTGATGTGAGTGTTTACAGTTACAGTGCCCAGGGGCAGTGATGAGTGTTTACAGTTACAGTGCCCATGGGCAGTGATGAGTGTTTATAGTTACAGTGCCCACGGGCAGTGATGAGTGTTTACAGTTACAGTGCCCACGGGCAGTGATGTGAGTGTTTACAGTTACAGTGCCCATGGGCAGTGATGTGAGTGTTTACAGTTACAGTGCCCATGGGCAGTGATGAGTGTTTACAGTTACAGTGCCCACAGGCAGTGATGTGAGTGTTTACAGTTACAGTGCCCAGGGGCAGTGATGTGACTGTTTACAGTTACACTGCCCACGGGCAGTGATGTGAGTGTTTACAGTTACAGTGCCCAGGGGCAGTGATGAGTGTTTACAGTTACAGTGCCCATGGGCAGTGATGAGTGTTTATAGTTACAGTGCCCACGGGCAGTGATGAGTGTTTATAGTTACAGAGCCCACGGGCAGTGATGTGAGTGTTTATCGTTACAGTGCCCACGGGCAGTGATGAGTGTTTATAGTTACAGAGCCCACGGGCAGTGATGAGTGTTTATAGTCACAGAGCCCACGGGCAGTGATGAGTGTTTATAGTTACAGAGCCCACGGGCAGTGATGTGAGTGTTTACAGTTACAGTGCCCATGGGCAGTGATGAGTGTTTATAGTGACAGTGCCCAGGGGCAGTGTTGTGAGTGTTTACAGTTACAGTGCCCATGGGCAGTGATGAGTGTTTACAGTTCCAGAGCCCATGGGCAGTGATGTGAGTGTTTACAGTTACAGAGCCCAGGGGCAGTGATGAGTGTTTACAGTTTCAGAGCCCAGGGGCAGTGATGTGTGTGTTTACAGTTACAGTGCCCACGGGCAGTGATGAGTGTTTACAGTTACCGAGCCCAGGGGCAGTGATGAGTGTTTACAGTTACAGAGCCCAGGGGCAGTGATGAGTGTTTATAGTTACAGTGCCCACGGGCAGTGATGTGAGTGTTTACAGTTACAGAGCCCAGGGGCAGTGATAAGTGTTTATAGTTACAGTGCCCACGGGCAGTGATGTGAGTGTTTACAGTTGCAGAGCCCAGGGGCAGTGATGTGAGTGTTTACAGTTACAGAGCCCAGGGGCAGTGATGAGTGTTTATAGTTACAGTGCCCACGGGCAGTGATGTGAGTGTTTACAGTTACAGAGCCCACGGTCAGTGATGAGTGTTTACAGTTACAGTGCCCATGGGCAGTGATGTGAGTGTTTACAGTTACAGTGCCCATGGGCAGTGATGAGTCTTTATAGTTACAGTGCCCATGGGCAGTGATGAGTGTTTACACTTACAGAGCCCAGGGGCAGTGATGAGTGTTCACAGTTACAGTGCCCAGGGGCAGTGATGTGAGTGTTTACAGTTACAGTGCCCACGGGCAGTGATGAGTGTTTACACTTACAGAGCCCAGGGGCAGTGATGAGTGTTCACAGTTACAGAGCCCAGGGGCAGTGATGAGTGTTTACAGTTACAGTGCCCAGGGGCAGTGATGTGAGTGTTTACAGTTACAGAGCCCAGGGGCAGTGATGTGAGTGTTTACAGTTACAGTGCCCACGGGCAGTGATGTGTGTTTACAGTTACAGTGCCCACGGGCAGTGATGTGAGTGTTTATAGTTACAGTGCCCACGGGCAGTGATGAGTGTTTCCAGTTACAGAGCCCACGGGCAGTGATGTGAGTGTTTACAGTTACAGTGCCCACGGGCAGTGATGAGTGTTTATAGTTACAGTGCCCACGGGCAGTGATGTGAGTGTTTACAGTTACAGAGCCCACGGGCAGTGATGTGAGTGTTTACAGTTACCGAGCCCAGGGGCAGTGATGAGTGTTTACAGTTACAGAGCCCAGGGGCAGTGATGAGTGTTTATAGTTACAGTGCCCACGGGCAGTGATGTGAGTGTTTACAGTTACAGAGCCCAGGGGCAGTGATAAGTGTTTATAGTTACAGTGCCCACGGGCAGTGATGTGAGTGTTTACAGTTCCAGAGCCCAGGGGCAGTGATGTGAGTGTTTACAGTTACAGAGCCCAGGGGCAGTGATGAGTGTTTATAGTTACAGTGCCCACGGGCAGTGATGTGAGTGTTTACAGTTACAGAGCCCACGGTCAGTGATGAGTGTTTACAGTTACAGTGCCCATGGGCAGTGATGTGAGTGTTTACAGTTACAGTGCCCATGGGCAGTGATGAGTCTTTATAGTTACAGTGCCCATGGGCAGTGATGAGTGTTTACACTTACAGAGCCCAGGGGCAGTGATGAGTGTTCACAGTTACAGTGCCCAGGGGCAGTGATGTGAGTGTTTACAGTTACAGTGCCCACGGGCAGTGATGAGTGTTTACACTTACAGAGCCCAGGGGCAGTGATGAGTGTTCACAGTTACAGAGCCCAGGGGCAGTGATGAGTGTTTACAGTTACAGTGCCCAGGGGCAGTGATGTGAGTGTTTACAGTTACAGAGCCCAGGGGCAGTGATGTGAGTGTTTACAGTTACAGTGCCCACGGGCAGTGATGTGTGTTTACAGTTACAGTGCCCACGGGCAGTGATGTGAGTGTTTATAGTTACAGTGCCCACGGGCAGTGATGAGTGTTTCCAGTTACAGAGCCCACGGGCAGTGATGTGAGTGTTTACAGTTACAGTGCCCACGGGCAGTGATGAGTGTTTATAGTTACAGTGCCCACGGGCAGTGATGTGAGTGTTTACAGTTACAGAGCCCACGGGCAGTGATGTGAGTGTTTACAGTTACAGTGCCCACGGGCAGTGATGAGTGTTTACAGTTACAGTGCCCACGGGCAGTGATGTGAGTGTTTACAGTTACAGTGCCCAGGGGCAGTGATGAGTGTTTACAGTTACAGAGCCCACGGGCAGTGATGTGAGTGTTTACAGTTACAGTTCCCACGGGCAGTGATGTGAGTGTTTACAGTTACAGTGCCCACGGGCAGTGATGAGTGTTTACACTGACAGAGCCCAGGGGCAGTGATGAGTGTTCACAGTTACAGAGCCCAGGGGCAGTGATGAGTGTTCACAGTTACAGTGCCCAGGGACAGTGATGTGAGTGTTTACAGTTACAGTGCCCATGGGCAGTGATGTGAGTGTTTACAGTTACAGAGCCCACGGGCAGTGATGTGAGTGTTTACAGTTACAGTGCCCACGGGCAGTGATGTGAGTGTTTACAGTTACAGTGCCCACGGGCAGTGATGAGTGTTTACACTGACAGAGCCCAGGGCCAGTGATGAGTGTTTACAGTTACAGAGCCCAGGGGCAGTGATGTGAGTGTTTACAGTTACAGTGCCCACGGGCAGTGATGTGAGTGTTTACAGTTACAGTGCCCATGGGCAGTGATGAGTGTTTACTGTTACAGTGCCCAGGGGCAGTGATGAGTGTTTACAGTTACAGTGCCCAGGGGCAGTGATGTGAGTGTTTATAGTTACAGTGCCCACGGGCAGTGATGAGTGTTTACAGTTACAGTGCCCACGGGCAGTGATGAGTGTTTACAGTTACAAAGCCCACGGGCAGTGATGTGAGTTTTACAGTTACAGAGCCCACGGGCAGTGATGTGAGTGTTTATAGTTACAGTGCCCAGGGGCAGTGATGAGTGTTTCCATTTGCAGAGCCCAGGGGCAGTGATGAGTGTTTACAGTTACAAAGCCCACGGGCAGTGATGAGTGTTTACAGTTACAAAGCCCACGGGCAGTGATGTGAGTGTTTATAGTTACAGTGCCCACGGGCAGTGATGTGAGTGTTTATAGTTACAGTGCCCACGGGCAGTGATGTGAGTGTTTATAGTTACAGTGCCCACGGGCAGTGATGAGTGTTTACAGTTACAGTGCCCACGGGCAGTGATGAGTGTTTACAGTTACAAAGCCCACGGGCAGTGATGTGAGTGTTTACAGTTACAGTGCCCAGGGGCAGTGATGAGTGTTTACAGTTACAGAGCCCAGGGACAGTGATGAGTGTTTACAGTTACAGAGCCCAGGGGCAGTGATGAGTGTTTACAGTTACAGTGCCCAGGGGCAGTGATGTGAGTGTTTACAGTTACAGAGCCCAGGGGCAGTGATGAGTGTTTACAGTTCCAGTGCCCACGGGCAGTGATGAGTGTTTACAGTTACAGTGCCCAGGGGCAGTGATGTGAGTGTTTATAGTTACAGAGCCCAGGGGCAGTGATGAGTGTTTACAGTTACAGAGCCCACGGGCAGTGTTGAGTGTTTATAGTTGCAGTGCCCACGGGCAGTGATGTGAGTCTTTACAATTACAGTACCCAGGGGCAGTGATGTGAGTGTTTATAGTTGCAGAGCCCAGGGGCAGTGATGTGAGTCTTTACAATTACAGTGCCCACGGGCAGTGATGTGTTTGTAGTTACAGTGCCCACGGGCAGTGATGTGTTTGTAGTTACAGTGCCCACGGGCAGTGATGTGAGTGTTTACAGTTACAGAGCCCACGGGCAGTGTTGAGTGTTTAAAGTTACAGTGCCCAGGGGCAGTGATGTGAGTGTTTATAGTTACAGTGCCCACGGGCAGTGATGAGTGTTTACAGTTACAGTGCCCACGGGCAGTGATGTGATTGTTTACAGTTACAGTGCCCACGGGCAGTGATGAGTGTTTATAGTTACAGTGCCCAGGGGCAGTGATGAGTGTTTATAGTTGCAGTGCCCAGGGGCAGTGATGAGTGTTTATAGTTGCAGTGCCCAGGGGCAGTGATGTGAGTGTTTACAGTTACAGAGCCCACGGGCAGTGATGAGTGTTTATAGTTACAGTGCCCACGGGCAGTGATGAGTGTTTATAGTTACAGTGCCCACGGGCAGTGATGAGTGTTTATAGTTACAGTGCCCAGGGGCAGTGATGTGAGTGTTTCCAGTTACAGTGCCCAGGGGCAGAGATGTGAGTGTTTATAGTTGCAGAGCCGAGGGGCAGTGATGTGAGTCTTTACAATTACAGTGCCCAGGTGCAGTGATGTGAGTGTTTATAGTTGCAGAGCCCAGGGGCAGTGATGTGTTTGTAGTTACAGTGCCCACGGGCAGTGATGTGTTTGTAGTTACAGTGCCCACGGGCAGTGATGTGTTTGTAGTTACAGTGCCCACGGGCAGTGATGTGAGTGTTTACAGTTACAGAGCCCACGGGCAGTGTTGAGTGTTTGAAGTTACAGTGCCCACGGGCAGTGATGAGTGTTTATAGTTATGATGTGGAGATGCCGGTGATGGACTGGGGTTGACAATTGTAAACAATTTTACAACACCAAGTTATAGTCCAGCAATTTTATTTTAAATTCACAAGCTTTCGGAGATTTTCTCCTTCCTCAGGCAAATGTTTCAAGATCTCCTTGAAGCCTACGCATTTATACATATTGAACAATACATGGTGTTTACAGACTGCCCCTGCAACTGCCCGTTGCCAAGGCAATCACCGTGTTCAGACAGAGAGGTGTTACCTGCAGAACCTCCGAATACACATTCAACAAAAAAACAAACAGGGAAAAAAAACAGAGAAAAAAAAACACAGAGAGAGGCAGAAACATCCGGAAGGCAGAGAGAGCCAGCAAATGACCCATTATATTAAAAACAGATAACATTTGTTCGCTGGTGGGGTAACGTGTAGCGTGACATGAACCCAAGATCCCGGTTGAGGCCGTCCTCATGGGTGCGGAACTTGGCTATCAATTTCTGCTCGACGATTTTGCGTTGTCGTGTGTCTCGAAGGCCGCCTTGGAGTATGTTTACCCGAAGGTCGGTGGTTGAATGTCCATGACTGCTGAAGTGTTCCCCGACTGGGAGGGAACCCTCCTGTTTGGCGATTGTTGCGCGGTGTCCGTTCATCCGTTGTCGCAGCGTCTGCATGGTCTCGCCAATGTACCATGCTCTGGGGCATCCTTTCCTGCAACGTATGAGGTAGACAACGTTGGCTGAGTCACAGGAGTATGAACCATGCACCTGGTGGGTGGTGTCATCTCGTGTGATGGTGGTATCTGTGTCGATGATCTGGCATGTCTTGCAGAGGTTACCGTGGCAGGGTTGTGTGGCGTCGTGGACGCTGTTCTCTTGAAAGCTAGGTAGTTTGCTGCGAACGATGGTCTGTTTGAGGTTGGGTGGCTGTTTAAAGGCGAGTAGTGGAGGTGTGGGGATGGCCATAGCGAGGTGTTTGTCCTCATTGATGACATGTTGAAGGCTGCGGAGAACATGGCGTAGTTTCTCCGCTCCGGGGAAGTACTGGACGACAAAGGGTACTCTGTTGGTTGCGTCCCGTGTTAGTCTCCTGAGGAGGTCTATGCGATTTTTTGCTGTGGCCCGTCGGAACTGTCGATCGATGAGTCGAGCGTCATATCCCGTTCTTACTAGGGCGTCTTTCAGCGTCTGTAGGTGTCCATCGCGTTCCTCCTCGTCTGAGCAGACCCTGTGTATTCGCAGGGCCTGTCCATAGGGGATGGCCTCTTTGACGTGGTTAGGGTGGAAGCTGGAAAAGTGGAGCATCGTGAGGTTGTCCGTGGGCTTGCGGTAGAGTGAGGTGCTGAGGTGCCCGTCTTTGATGGAGATTCGTGTGTCCAAGAAAGAAACTGATTCTGAGGAGTAGTCCATGGTGAGCTTGATGGTGGGATGGAACTTGTTGATGTTATCGTGTAGTCTCTTTAGTGATTCCTTGCCGGAGGGTCGCTGCCCTCAGCTGGACATGTATGCTCAAGCTGTCAGGAAATGCGTCAATGCCAGATTCATCAGCCGCACTCAGAAGACAGTCCAGAATGTCACCCGAGCACAACGCAACGCCATCAACGCTCTCAAGACCAACCGCAACATCGTCATCAAACCAGCGGACAAAGGAGGAGCCATAGTCATACAGAACAGAACAGACTATTGCAAAGAAGCATACCGACAACTGGACAACCAGGAACACTACAGACGGTTACCCGCAGATCCGACCAAAGAACACACCCACCAGCTCAACAAACTGATCAAGACCTTCGATCCAGACCTTCAAAGCATCCTACGCATTCTCATCCCACGTAATCCCCGCGTGGGAGACTTCTACTGCCTCCCAAAGATACACAAAGCCAACACACCCGGACGTCCCATCGTATCAGGCAACGGAACCCTGTGTGAGAACCTCTCTGGATACATCGAGGGCATCCTGAAACCCATCGTACAGGGAACCCCCAGCTTCTGTCGTGACACTACAGACTTCCTACAAAAACTCAGTACCCACGGACCAGTTGAACCAGGAACACTTCTCACCACGATGGACGTCTCGGCACTATACACCAGTATCCCCCACGATGACGGCATCGCTGCGACAGCATCAATACTCAACACCAACAACAGCCAATCTCCGGAAGCCATCCTACAACTCATCCGCTTCATCCTGGATCACAATGTCTTCACCTTCGATAACCAGTTCTTTACCCAAACACACGGAACAGCCATGGGGACCAAATTCGCACCCCAATACGCCAACATTTTCATGCACAAGTTCGAGCAGGACTTCTTCACTGCACAAGACCTCCAACCAACACTATACACCAGATACATCGACGACATTTTCTTTCTATGGACCCACGGCAAGGAATCACTAAAGAGACTACACGATAACATCAACAAGTTCCATCCCACCATCAAGCTCACCATGGACTACTCCTCAGAATCAGTTTCTTTCTTGGACACACGAATCTCCATCAAAGACGGGCACCTCAGCACCTCACTCTACCGCAAGCCCACGGACAACCTCACGATGCTCCACTTTTCCAGCTTCCACCCTAACCACGTCAAAGAGGCCATCCCCTATGGACAGGCCCTGCGAATACACAGGGTCTGCTCAGACGAGGAGGAACGCGATGGACACCTACAGACGCTGAAAGACGCCCTAGTAAGAACGGGATATGACGCTCGACTCATCGATCGACAGTTCCGACGGGCCACAGCAAAAAATCGCATAGACCTCCTCAGGAGACTAACACGGGACGCAACCAACAGAGTACCCTTTGTCGTCCAGTACTTCCCCGGAGCGGAGAAACTACGCCATGTTCTCCGCAGCCTTCAACATGTCATCAATGAGGACAAACACCTCGCTATGGCCATCCCCACACCTCCACTACTCGCCTTTAAACAGCCACCCAACCTCAAACAGACCATCGTTCGCAGCAAACTACCTAGCTTTCAAGAGAACAGCGTCCACGACGCCACACAACCCTGCCACGGTAACCTCTGCAAGACATGCCAGATCATCGACACAGATACCACCATCACACGAGATGACACCACCCACCAGGTGCATGGTTCATACTCCTGTGACTCAGCCAACGTTGTCTACCTCATACGTTGCAGGAAAGGATGCCCCAGAGCATGGTACATTGGCGAGACCATGCAGACGCTGCGACAACGGATGAACGGACACTGCGCAACAATCGCCAAACAGGAGGGTTCCCTCCCAGTCGGGGAACACTTCAGCAGTCATGGACATTCAACCACCGACCTTCGGGTAAGCGTACTCCAAGGCGGCCTTCGAGACACACGACAACGCAAAATCGTCGAGCAGAAATTGATAGCCAAGTTCCGCACCCATGAGGACGGCCTCAACCGGGATCTTGGGTTCATGTCACGCTACACGTTACCCCACCAGCGAACAAATGTTATCTGTTTTTAATATAATGGGTCATTTGCTGGCTCTCTCTGCCTTCTGGATGTTTCTGCCTCTCTCTGTGTTTTTTTTTCTCTGTTTTTTTTCCCTGTTTGTTTTTTTGTTGAATGTGTATTCGGAGGTTCTGCAGGTAACACCTCTCTGTCTGAACACGGTGATTGCCTTGGCAACGGGCAGTTGCAGGGGCAGTCTGTAAACACCATGTATTGTTCAATATGTATAAATGCGTAGGCTTCAAGGAGATCTTGAAACATTTGCCTGAGGAAGGAGAAAATCTCCGAAAGCTTGTGAATTTAAAATAAAATTGCTGGACTATAACTTGGTGTTGTAAAATTGTTTACAATTGTTTATAGTTACAGTGCCCAGGGGCAGTGATGTGAGTGTTTACAGTTACAGAGCCCACGGGCAGTCATGAGTGTTTACAGTTACAGTGCCCACGGGCAGTGATGAGTGTTTATAGTTACAGTGCCCACGGGCAGTGATGAGTGTTTATAGTTACAGTGCCCAGGGGCATTGATGTGAGTGTTTACAGTTACAGTGCCCAGGGACAGTGATGAGTGTTTACAGTTACAGAGCCCACGGGCAGTCATGAGTGTTCACAGTTACAGTGCCCACGGGCAGTGATGTGAGTGTTTACAGTTACAGTGCCCACGGGCAGTGATGAGTGTTTAAAGTTACAGTGCCCACGGGCAGTGATGTGAGTGTTTACAGTTACAGTGCCCAGGGGCAGTGATGTGAGTGTTTATAGTTACAGAGCCCAGGGGCAGTGATGTGAGTGTTTACAGTTGCAGTGCCCACGGGCAGTGATGAGTGTTTCCAGTTACAGAGCCCACGGGCAGTGATGTGAGTGTTTACAGTTACAGTGCCCAGGGACAGTGATGAGTGTTTAAAGTTACAGTGCCCACGGGCAGTGATGTGAGTGTTTACAGTTACAGTGCCCACGGGCAGTGATGTGAGTGTTTACAGTTGCAGTGCCCACGGGCAGTGATGAGTGTTTACAGTTACAGAGCCCAGGGGCAGTGATGTGAGTGTTTACAGTTACAGAGCCCACGGGCAGTGATGAGTGTTTACAGTTACAGTGCTCACGGGCAGTGATGAGTGTTTACAGTTACAGAGCCCACGGGCAGTGATGTGAGTGTTTACAGTTACAGAGCCCACGGGCAGTGATGTGAGTGTTTACAGTTACAGAGCCCACGGGCAGTGTTGAGTGTTTACAGTTACAGTGCCCACGGGCAGTGATGTGAGTGTTTATAGTTAGAGCCCACGGGCAGTGTTGAGTGTTTACAGTTACAGAGCCCACGGGCAGTGTTGAGTGTTTACAGTTACAGAGCCCACGGGCAGTGTTGAGTGTTTACAGTTACAGTGCCCAGGGGCAGTGATGTGAGTGTTTATAGTTACAGTGCCCACGGGCAGTGATGAGTGTTTACAGTTACAGAGCCCACGGGCAGTGATGTGAGTGTTTACAGTTACAGTGCCCACGGGCAGTGTTGAGTGTTTACAGTTACAGAGCCCACGGGCAGTGTTGAGTGTTTACAGTTACAGTGCCCAGGGGCAGTGATGTGAGTGTTTACAGTTACAGAGCCCACGGGCAGTGATGTGAGTGTTTATAGTTACAGTGCCCACGGGCAGTGTTGAGTGTTTACAGTTACAGTGCCCAGGGGCAGTGATGTGAGTGTTTACAGTTACAGAGCCCACGGGCAGTGATGTGAGTGTTTACAGTTACAGTGCCCACGGGCAGTGTTGAGTGTTTATAGTTACAGTGCCCACGGGCAGTGTTGAGTGTTTCTAGTTACAGAGCCCAGGGGCAGTGATGAGTGTTTACAGTTACAGAGCCCACGGGCAGTGTTGAGTGTTTACAGTTACAGAGCCCACGGGCAGTGATGTGAGTGTTTATAGTTACAGTGCCCACGGGCAGTGTTGAGTGTTTACAGTTACAGTGCCCAGGGGCAGTGATGTGAGTGTTTACAGTTACAGAGCCCACGGGCAGTGATGTGAGTGTTTATAGTTACAGTGCCCACGGGCAGTGTTTAGTGTTTATAGTTACAGTGCCCACGGGCAGTGTTGAGTGTTTACAGTTACAGTGCCCAGGGGCAGTGATGTGAGTGTTTATAGTTACAGTGCCCACGGGCAGTGATGTGAGTGTTTACTGATATTGAGCTGTGCTCGGAGGTGATGCAGATAACGAGTGAAGTTTTGTTTTGGCTCTGGGCTCGGGTGGGTGGGATCGTGTTGGGAGGGATCGTGCGGGGAGGGATCGTGTTGGAAATGTTGTGACTACTTTTATGCTGGGGTTGTCCTATCCTTGAAATGACTCTTTCGCAGGTATCGTTCCTTCATGAAACCTCGATACAAGATTGCATACAAAATGGTAACGGAAATGGAGTGGAGGTGTTGCCATGGTTACTCTGGAGATGACTGTTCAGTTGGTCCAACAGGGCAGACTGAGGTGGGGACTCAGAGGCCACAACAGTTGTCTCGAGCAGATTCCAGGCCTGGAACAAAACAACCAGCAAGGTCACCGGCTGAAGGTAAGAGAAACCAGCTAATGGCCATTTGGAAGAGGCCAGCTCTGTCCCCCAACCCAAGGGCAGATGGGCTCCCATTATATAGAGCTGCCTGTTTCTGTTTTCACCAAACACCCAGGATTGACGACAGAAGACAGAGGGTGGTTGTAGAGGGTTGTTTTTCAAACTGGAGGCCTGTGACCAGCGGTGTGCCTCAGGGATCGGTGCTGGGTCCGCTGTAATTTGTTATTTATATTAATGATTTGGATGAGAATTTAGGAGGCATGGTTAGTAAGTTTGCAGATGACACCAAGATTGGTGGCATTGTGGACAGTGAAGAAGGTTATCTCGGATTGCAACGGGATCTTGATAAATTGGGCCAGTGGGCCGATGAATGGCAGATGGAGTTTAATTTAGATAAATGTGAGGTGATGCATTTTGGGAGATCAAATCGGGCCAGGACCTACTCCGTTAATGGTAGGGCGTTGGGGAGAGTTATAGAACAAAGAGATCTAGGAGTACAGGTTCATAGCTCCTTGAAAGTGGAGTCACAGGTGGATAGGGTGGTGAAGAAGGCATTCAGCATGCTTGGTTTCATTGGTCAGAACATTGAATACAGGAGTTGGGATGTCTTGTTGAAGTTGTACAACACATTAGTAAGGCCACACTTGGAATACTGTGTACAGTTCTGGTCACCCTATTATAGAAAGGATATTATTAAGCTAGAAAGAGTGCAGAAAAGATTTACTAGGATGCTACCGGGACTTGATGGTTTGACTTATAGGGAGAGGTTGGATAGACTGAGACTTTTTTCCCTGGAGAGTAGGAGGTTAAGGGGTGATCTTATAGAAGTCTATAAAATAATGAGGGGCATAGATAAGGTAGATAGTCAAAATCTTTTCCCAAAGGTTGGGGAGTCTATAACGAGGGGGCATAGATTTAAGGTGAGAGGGGAGAGATACAAAAGGGTCCAGAGGGGCAATTTTTTCACTCAAAGGGTGGTGAGTGTCTGGAACGAGCTGCCAGAGGCAGTAGTAGAGGCGGGTACAATTTTGTCTTTTAAAAAGCATTTGGACAGTTACATGTGTAAGATGGGTATAGAGGGATATGGGCCAAGTGCAGGAAATTGGGACTAGCTTAGTGGTATAAACTGGGCGACATGGACGTGTTGGGCCGAAGGGCCTGTTTCCATGTTGTAAACTTCTATGATTCTATGATTCTATCTCTCTGTTCATCCGTACCCTTCACTCTCTTTCCACTGTGTGGTTTTTACAGGTAAAACTGACTCTGATAAATCCCATCAGATGGAAGAGAAGCTTCAGAGTTTGACCCAGGAAATCCACAACCTGCAGTCCACCATTCGAGGGATGAATGAGAAATTCCAGGAGGAGATACGGAGAGCGATTGAGACGGCAGTAAACGGGAAGCAACCGGCAGATTCTGCGGCACAGCCGGAGATGAAGGAGACCATCAGTGAGATTCAGAGGAAGCTCGATCAGATCCACAACCGAGTGAGAGAACACGATGGAGAGATCAACCTCTTAAACACCATCAAACCAGCCGGGAGTCCGTCCGATACTGGCCAGAAGTTTTCTGATCTGAAGGGAGAGCTTGTGAAGGAGGTGGAGCGCCGGATGCATTCAACATGTTTCTCCTGTCGAGCTGACATCGAGCTTCTTCGTCAGCAGCAAGAGGAGGATAGTCACAGGCTGCGAGAACTGGCCAGAATATTCAATGGCACCGAGCAACACAATCGGCATCTGATAGAAAACATGCACAAGCACATCAGTGGGATGTCTGGATCTGTGGCAAACCCCTGCTGTGGAGACATAGACAGCACAAAGGCAAAGGTGGAGGATGTGGAGAGGAAGCTGGTGTCTGTATCTGGTGTGGTGGCTAGTTTGAATCGGAAATTGAACCAGCAGCTCCCTGGTACATCCTCAGGGAGCAGCACCCAATGGGATGACCAGCTCCATAAAAGATTCCAAGATATTGAACAAAGACTGAACCTGACTGAGAAAAGTGTTGAGAAGCGTCTCCAGTCACATCTCAACAATCTGAGGCATGAATTTGAGGATAGAGTCCATGGGAATGAGGAGAGGCTCAACACAGTGGTGTCTGTTCTGGGCAATGGTACAGCCTTTGATGATTGGCTGCGAGACACAGTCACTGGTTTAGGTGAGGATGTTGGAAAGTTGAAGAAGATGGTGGGACCAGATGGGAAGAACCTGGGGACAGTGGTGTCTCGTGTCCATGAGCTGGAATCCAAGGTACACCAGGCTGTCAATGGCTGTGCTCAAATCTGTAGCTCTGCCCATGTCACTGTCACACACGATGACCAAAATACCTCTGAGATGGTGGACATTTTAACGAAGCTTCAGAGGAAGATTGTGGAGAACGAGGTTAATGTTCGAAACACTGGGTCACGTGTACATAACCTTACAGTGGGAGGTGGTTCATTCAGGAACATGCTGCAACAGTTTGAACAGCAAGTCGAAAAGCTGAGTTCATTAGTTCATTCTAATGAGGACCGACTGAACCTAATTAGCCACAAACTCGGGGACTTGGAGAGCAAACTGCAGACTTCCATTGAGACCAGTTTTACAGTGTGTAACTCCATTCAAGGTGAAGT
The DNA here is from genome assembly GCF_035084215.1 of Heptranchias perlo. NCBI lineage: Eukaryota > Metazoa > Chordata > Chondrichthyes > Hexanchiformes > Hexanchidae > Heptranchias > Heptranchias perlo. The sequence goes on from NW_027139490.1 coordinate 68,035, forward strand.
CCTTCTGGGGAGGAATGAAACTGACAGACAAGTTAACAAACTGATGGAGGAGCTGGACAAAGTGAAGGAGAGAGTCAGCCATTCTGGGGACACCTGCAGTTCTACTTGCTCAGCAATTCAGAAAGAGTTGGACAGGTTAAAAGAGGACCTCAGGGACCCTGCCAAACATTATATGGACCTGCTGTTTAAAATGGAAACCTTCAATAAGACTCTCAACAGGTTTGGAATGTTCGGTGGCAATTTGGGCATTGACCTTAGCTCGATGCAGGGAGAGCTGAGGGATGTCACAATGACCTTCAATTCAGTCAATAGAACCTTGAAGATCCTTCAAGACTTTGTTGATCAGCAGGGCCACAATATAGATATACTGAACACAACATTCTCCAAGAATACCAACCGACTGATTACAAATATCACCAGGATCCAGGAGGAGGTGACTGACCACATTGAGGACTCTGGCGATAAGTTCATTAATTTTCAGAATGAGATCAGGAAGTTCAGTAGCCACATGGTTGTAGAGATCGATGGGTGTAAGCACTCTAGTGAGGGGCTTGGAGAACGAGTGTCCAAACTGGAGAATGTCTGCGTCAAGCTGGATTCTGTCTCACAGAGTCTGAAGAAGATCAAAGAGGGCTTAAACAAACATGTTTCTAGCCTGTGGAACTGTTTGCGGGAGTTGAATGCCACACTGCAGATACACTCAGGGATGTTGGATAATATCCAGAACACTCACCTGGATATCATATATCAGCAGATCACAGTCCTGAACCAGTCCATGGCTGAGATACGCACTGAAATTCACAACTTCACAATTCAGGACTTCATTGGTGAGTAGCACTGAATAATGAGAGATAGAACCAACATACCTCACTGTTTCTACTGTCCCATCAAACACTCCCAAGGGCAGTTACAGCACGGGTTAGATACAGAGTAAAGCTCCCTCTACACTGTCCCATCAAACACTCCCAGGGCAGGTACAGCACGGGTTAGATACAGAGTAAAGCTCCCTCTACACTGTCCCATCAAACACTCCCAGGGCAGGTACAGCACAGGTTAGATACAGAGTAAAGCTCCCTCTTCACTGTCCCGTCAAACACTCCCACGGCAGGTACAGCACAGGTTAGATACAGAGTAAAGCTCCCTCTTCACTGTCCCGTCAAACACTCCCAGGGCAGGTACAGCACAGGTTAGATGTAGAGTATCTTAGAATGGTTACAGCACAGAAGGAGGCCATTCGGCCCATCGAGACCATGCTGGCTTTCTGTAAGAGCAATCGAGTTAGTCCCATTCCCCCGCTCTTTCCCCATAGCCCTGCAAATTCTTTTCCTTCATGTATTTATCCAATTCCTTTTTGAAAGCCACGATTGAATCTGCTTCCACCACCCTTTCAGGCAGCGCATTCCAGATCATAACAACTCACTGCGTAAAAAAGCTTTTTCCTCATGTCATCTTTGGTACTTTTGCCAATCACCTTAAATCTGTGTCCTCTGATTCTCGAGCCTTCTGCCAACGGGAATAGTTTCTCTTCATTTACTTTATCTAAACCCTTCATGATTTTGAATATTTCTATCAAATCTCCTCTCAACCTTCTCTGCTCTAAGGAGAGCAACCCCACTTTCTCCAGTCTCTCCATGTAACTGAAATCCCTCATCCCTGGAACCATTCTAGTAAATCTTTTGTAAGGCCTTCACATCCTTCCTAAAGTGCGGTGCCCAGAGCTGGACACAATACTCCAGTTGTGGCTGAGCCAGTGTTTTATAAAGGTTCAACATAACTGCCTTGCTTTTGTACTCTATGCCTCTATTATAAAGCCCAGTATCCCGTATGCTTTTCTAACCACTTTCTCAACCTGCCCTTCAAAGATTTGTGCACATATACCCCCAGGTCTCTCTGTTCCTGCACCCCGTTTGGAATTGTACCATTTAGTTTATATTGCCTCTCCTCATTCTTCCTGCCAAAATGTATCACTTCGCATTTTTCTGCGTTAAATTTCATCTGCCACGTGTCCGCCCATGCCACCAGCCTGTCTATATCCTCTTGAAGTCTATCACTATCCTCCTCACTGTTCACTACACTTTCAAGTTTTGTGTCATCTGCAAATTTTGAAATTGTGTCCTGTACGCCCAAGTCCAAGTCATTAATATATATCAAGAAAAGCAGTGGTCCCAGCACCAAGTAAGGCTTCCTCTCACCCACTGAGTTAACGAGACACCCATCGAGCTGGTTATCTATCAGGTCGAGAGAACTGAGTAAGTCAAACATTTCCAGTAACCATTCAGACATCTGGGGCTAAATTTTAACCCCACAAATGGGTGGGTTGGGGGCTGGTGGGAAGGGAAAAATTGTAAAAATGTAAACCCCGCCTCCAACCCGCCTGGAGGGTCAGTAAAATCTTTTAAGGAGGTCTCCATTTTAACAGCATTTTTATTTTTAACGACTGGGGGCCAGGATTCCTGGGCCTGCGACTTCACGCCACGTTAGAGGAAAGTGCCTTTATTGCACTGCTTGTGGGCCCAGAGGAGCAGGAGTGTTTCCCCCAGGCCCAACAAGCCGACCTGTAGTGATCCCACACTCATGATCGGCTGACGCCCCCCCGACGATCTCCGACACCCTCCCCCTGCCCAGAGCAATCTCCGACGCTGCGCCCCCCCCGCGCGACCTCCGACGCCGCCCCCACCCCGCGCGACCTCCGACGCCGCCCCCACCCCGCGCGACCTCCGACGCCGCCCCCACCCCGCGCGACCTCCGACGCCGCCCCCACCCCGCGCGACCTCCGACGCCGCCCCCACCCCGCGCGACCTCCGACGCCGCCCCCACCCCGCGCGACCTCCGACGCCGCCCCCACCCCGCGCGACCTCCGACGCCGCCCCCACCCCGCGCGACCTCCGACGCCGCGCCCCCCCGCGCGACCTCCGACGCCGCGCCCCCCCGCGCGACCTCCGACGCCGCGCCCCCCCCGCGCGACCTCCGACGCCGCGCCCCCCCCGCGCGACCTCCGACGCCGCGCCCCCCCCGCGCGACCTCCGACGCCGCGCCCCCCCGCGCGACCTCCGACGCCGCGCCCCCCCCGCGCGACCTCCGACGCCGCGCCCCCCCCGCGCGACCTCCGACGCCGCGCCCCCCCCGCGCGACCTCCGACGCCGCGCCCCCCCGCGCGACCTCCGACGCCGCGCCCCCCCGCGCGACCTCCGACGCCGCGCCCCCCCCGCGCGACCTCCGACGCCGCGCCCCCCCGCGCGACCTCCGACGCCGCGCCCCCCCCGCGCGACCTCCGACGCCGCGCCCCCCCGCGCGACCTCCGACGCCGCGCCCCCCCCGCGCGACCTCCGACGCCGCGCCCCCCCGCGCGACCTCCGACGCCGCGCCCCCCCGCGCGACCTCCGACGCCGCGCCCCCCCGCGCGACCTCCGACGCCGCGCCCCCCCCGCGCGACCTCCGACGCCGCGCCCCCCCCGCGCGACCTCCGACGCCGCGCCCCCCCCGCGCGACCTCCGACGCCGCGCCCCCCCGCGCGACCTCCGACGCCGCGCCCCCCCGCGCGACCTCCGACGCCGCGCCCCCCCGCGCGACCTCCGACGCCGCGCCCCCCCGCGCGACCTCCGACGCCGCGCCCCCCCGCGCGACCTCCGACGCCGCGCCCCCCCGCGCGACCTCCGACGCCGCGCCCCCCCGCGCGACCTCCGACGCCGCGCCCCCCCGCGCGACCTCCGACGCCGCGCCCCCCCGCGCGACCTCCGACGCCGCGCCCCCCCGCGCGACCTCCGACGCCGCGCCCCCCCCGCGCGACCTCCGACGCCGCGCCCCCCCGCGCGACCTCCGACGCCGCGCCCCCCCGCGCGACCTCCGACGCCGCGCCCCCCCCGCGCGACCTCCGACGCCGCGCGCCCCCCCCGCGCGACCTCCGACGCCGCGCGCCCCCCCCGCGCGACCTCCGACGCCGCGCCCCCCCCCGCGCGACCTCCGACGCCGCGCCCCCCCCCGCGCGACCTCCGACGCCGCGCCCCCCCCCGCGCGACCTCCGACGCCGCGCCCCCCCCGCGCGACCTCCGACGCCGCGCCCCCCCCCGCGCGACCTCCGACGCCGCGCCCCCCCCGCGCGACCTCCGACGCCGCGCCCCCCCCCGCGCGACCTCCGACGCCGCGCCCCCCCCGCGCGACCTCCGACGCCGCGCCCCCCCCCGCGCGACCTCCGACGCCGCGCCCCCCCCGCGCGACCTCCGACGCCGCGCCCCCCGACGCCGCGCCCCCCGACGCCGCGCCCCCCCCGACGCCGCGCCCCCCCCGCGCGACCCCCGACGCCGCGCCCCCCCCGCGCGACCTCCGACGCCGCGCCCCCCGACGCCGCGCCCCCCCCGACGCCGCGCCCCCCGCGCGACCCCCGACGCCGCGCCCCCCCCGCGCGACCCCCGACGCCGCGCCCCCCCCGCGCCCCCCCCGACGCCGCGCCCCCCCCGCGCGACCCCCCCCCGCGCGCCCCCCGACTCCGCGCCCCCCGACTCCGCGCCCCCCGACGCCGCGCCCCCCGACGCCGCGACCCCCGACGCGCGACCCCCGACGCCGCGCCCCCCCCGCGCGACCCCCGACGCCGCGCCCCCCCCGCGCGACGCCCGACGCCGCGCCCCCCCCCCGCGCGACCCCCGACGCCGCGCCCCCCCCCGCGCGACCCCCGACGCCGCGCCCCCCCCGCGCGACCCCCGACGCCGCGCCCCCCCCGCGCGACCCCCGACGCCGCGCCCCCCCCGACGCCGCGCCCCCCCCCGCGCACCACCCGAAGCCGCGCCCCCCCCGCGCGACCTCCGACGCCGCGCCCCCCCCCGCGCGACCTCCGACGCCGCGCCCCCCCCCGCGCGACCTCCGACGCCGCGCCCCCCCCGCGCGACCTCCGACGCCGCGCCCCCCCCGCGAGGTGTTCGTCATCATTGATGACATGTTGAAGGCTGCGGAGAACATGGCGTAGTTTCTCCGCTCCGGGGAAGTACTGGACGACGAAGGGTACTCTGTTGGTTGCGTCCCGTGTTAGTCTTCTGAGGAGGTCTACGCGATTTTTCGCTGTGGCCCGTCGGAACTGTCGATCGATGAGTCGAGCATCATATCCCGTTCTTACTAGGGCGTCTTTCAGCGTCTGTAGGTGTCCATCGCGTTCCTCCTCGTCTGAGCAGACCCTGTGTATTCGCAGGTCCTGTCCATAGGGGATGGCCTCTTTGACGTGGTTAGGGTGGAAGCTGGAAAAGTGGAGCATTGTGAGATTGTCCGTGGGCTTGCGGTAGAGTGAGGTGCTGAGGTGCCCGTCTTTGATGGAGATTCGTGTGTCCAAGAAAGAAACTGATTCTGAGGAGTAGTCCATGGTGAGCTTGATGGTGGGATGGAACTTGTTGATGTTATCGTGTAGTCTCTTTAGTGATTCCTCACCGTGGGTCCATAGAAAGAAAATGTCGTCGATGTATCTGGTGTATAGTGTTAGTTGGAGGTCCTGTGCAGTGAAGAAGTCCTGCTCGAACTTGTGCATGAAAATGTTGGCGTATTGGGGTGCGAATTTGGTCCCCATGGCTGTTCCGTGTGTTTGGGTAAAGAACTGGTTATTGAAGGTGAAGACATTGTGATCCAGGATGAAGCGGATGAGTTGTAGGATGGCGTCTGGAGATTGGCTGTTGTTGGTGTTGAGTATTGATGCTGTCGCAGCGATGCCGTCATCATGGGGGATACTGGTGTATAGTGCCGAGACGTCCATCGTGGTGAGAAGTGTTCCTGGTTCTGCCACTAAGCCAGTTTTGTATCCAAAGTGCCAAGGCACCCTGGATTCCATGGGCTCGTACCTTCTTGACCAGTCTCCTGTGGGGGACTTTATCGAAGGCCTTACTGAAATCCATGTATACCACATCCACTGCGTTACCCTCATCCACACGCCTAGTCACCCCCTCAAAAAATTCAATCAAATTAGTCAGACATGATCTTCCCTTGACAAAGCCATGTTGACTATCCCTGATTAATCCTTGCTTCTCCAAGTGGAGACTAATTTTGTCCTTCAGAATTTTTTCCAATAATTTTCCTACCACTGATGTTAGGCTCACTGGCCTGTAGTTCCCCGGTTTTTCCCTACTCCCCTTCTTGAATAATGGTACTACATTAGCGGTTCTCCAGTCCTCTGGCACATCCACTGTGGCCAGAGAGGTTCTGAATATATGTGTCAGAGCCCCCGCAATCTCCTCCTTTGCCTCACACAGTAGCCTGGGATACATTTCGTCCGGGCCTGGGGATTTATCCATTTTTAGGCCTGCTAAAACCGCCAATACCTCCTCCCGCTCGATGTTAATATGTTCGAGTATATCACAGTCCCCCTGCCGTATTTCTATGTCTACATCGTCCTTCTCCATAGTGAAAACAGATGCAAAAAATTCATTTAGAACCCCTCCTACATCTGCCGGCTCCACACACAGATTGCCATTTTTGTCCCTAATGGGCCCTATTTTTTCCCTAGTCATCCTCTTACCCTTAATATACTTATAAAACATCTTAGGATTTTCCTTTATTTTGCTCGCCAGTGTTATTTCATGGCCCCTCCTTGATCTCCTAATTTCTTTTTTAAGTATCCCCCTGCACTTTTTGTACTCCTCTAGGGCTTCCTCCGTCTTTAGCCTTTTGTATCTGCCAAAAGCCCTCCTTTTTTTCCTAATCCATTCTCGTATATTCCCTGACATCCAAGGTTCCCTGGAGTTCTTGGAACCACCCTTGACCTTTACGGGAACATGTTGCCATTGTATGGTCTCAATCTCCCTTCTGAAAGACTCCCATTGCTCCGATGCGGATTTTCCTACAAGCAGCTGATCCCAGTCCATTTTGGCCAGATCCTGCCTTATCCTATTAAAATCGGCCTTCCCCCAATTTAGAACCTTTATTTCCGGCCCCTCCCTATCCTTTTCCATGACCACCTTAAATCTCACCGAATTATGGTCACTGTCACCAAAGTGCTCACCTACTAGCACTTCTTCCACTTGGCCAGCCACATTCCCCAGAATTAGGTCCAGTACCGCCCCCTCTCTTGTAGGACTTTCTACATGCTGGCTCAAAAAGCTCTCCTGGATGCACGTTAAGAATTTTGTACCCTCTAAGCCTTTTACACTCTGAGTATCCCAGTTAATATTGGGGAAGTTGAAATCCCCCACTATTATTACCCTATTATTTGCACAATTTTCTGAGATTTGCCTACATATCTGTTCCTCTATCTCCCCCTGACTGTTTGGGGGCCTATAGTACACTCCCACCAAAGTGCTTGCCCCCTTTTTGTTTTTAAGCTCCACCCATATGGCCTCATTAGAGGAACCTGCTAATATATCATCCCTCCTTATGGCAGTAATTGATTCTTTAATTAATATTGCGACCCCCCCTCCTCTTATACCTCCCCCTCTGTCTCGCCTGAAGATTCTGTACCCCGGAATATTGAGCTGCCAGTCTTGCCCCTCCCTCAACCATGTCTCTGTGACAGCAACAATATCATACTCCCATTGGTGATCATCTTCCAAAATTCTATAGACTCTGGAACAGTTCCTACAGATTGGAGGGTGGCAAATGTAACTCCACTACTTAAAAAGGGAGGGAGAGAAAAAACAGGGAATTATAGACCAGTTAGTCTAACATCAGTAGTGGGGAAAATGCTAGAGTCTATTATAAAAGATGTGATAACAGAACACTTGGAGGGCATTAACGGGATTGGACAAAGTCAGCATGGGTTTATGAAATGGAAATCATACTGGAGTTTTTTGAGGATGTAACTAGTAGAATAGATAGGGGAGAACCAGTGGATGTGGTGTATTTGGATTTTCAGAAGGCTTTTGATAAGGTCCCACACGAGAGGTTAGTGTGCAAAATTAACACACATGAAATTGGGGGGAATATTACTGGCATGGATTGAGAATTGGTTGACAGACAGGAAACAGAGAGTAGGAATAAACGGGTCTTTTTCCGGGTGGCAGGCAGTGACTAGTGGGGTACCGCAGGGATCAGTGCTTGGGCCCCAGCTATTCACAATATATATCAATGATTTGGATGAGGGAACTAAATGTAACATTTCCAAGTTTGCAGACGACACAAAGCTGGGGTGGAACGTGAGCTGTGAGGAGGATGCAAAGAGGCTCCAATGTGATTTAGACAAGTTGGGTGAGTGGGCAAGAACATGGCAGATGCAGTATAACGTGGATAAATGTGAGGTTATCCACTTTGGTTGTAAAAACAGAAAGGCAGATTATCTGAATGGTGATAGATTGGGAAAAGGGGGGGTGCAACGAGACCTAGGTTCCTTGTACACCAGTCGCTGAAAGTGAGCATTCAGGTGCAGCAAGCAGTTAGAAAGGTGAATGGTCTGTTGGCCTTCATTGCAAGAGGATTTGAGTACAAGAGCAGGGATGTCTTACTGCAGTTATACAGGGCCTTGGTGAGACCACATCTGGAGTATTGTGTGCAGTTTTGGTTTCTTTATCTGAGGAAGGATGTCCTTGCCATGGAGGGAGTGCAACGAAGGTTTATCAGACTGATTCCTGGGATGGCAGGACTGACGTATGAGGAGAGATTGGATCGACTAGGCCTATATTCGATAGAGTTTAGAAGAATGAGAGGTGATCTCATCGAAACATATAAAATTCCAACAGGACTAGACAGACTAGATGCAGGGAGGATGTTCCTGATGGCTGGGGAGTCCAGAACCAGGGGTCACAGTCTCAGGATACGGGGTATGCCATTTAGAACCGAGATGAGGAGAAATTCTTCACTCAGAGGGTGGTGAACCTGTGGAAGTCTCTATCACTGAAGGCAGTGGAGGCTAAGCCATTAGATGTATCCAATCTATCTCCTTCTTAGATGTATTCAAGAAGGAGATAGATATATTTCTTAATGCTAAAGGGATCAAGGGATATGGGGAAAAAGCGGTAACAGGGTGCTGAGTTAGACGATCAGCTATGCTCATTTTGAATGGCGGAGCAGGCCCGAAGGGCCGAATGGCCTACTCTTGCTCCTATTTTCTATGTTTCTATGTAAGTAGTACAGGAAAGTGATGGGGGTAATGATAAACAGAGTGTGTCAGGAAGGTACAGAGCATACAAACATAAGAGTGCACTAGCAAATGGGGCCAGGGTAGGAAAGAATGGTAAAAAGACAAAATTAAAGGTTCTTTATCTGAATGCGCGCAGCATTCATAATAAGATTGATGAATTGACGGCACAAATAGAAACAAATGGGTATGATCTCGTGGCCATTACAGAGATGTGGTTGCAAGGTGACCAAGGTTGGGGCTAAATATTCAGGGTTATTTAACATTTCGGAAGGATAGGAAAAAAGGTAAAGGTGGTGGGGTAGCTCTGTTAATAAAGGATGATATTGGTATAATAGTGAGAAATGATCTTGGCTCAGATCATCAAGATGTCGAATCAATTTGGGTGGAGGTAAGAAATAGCAAGGGAAAGAAATCATTGGTGGGAGTAGTATATAGGCCCCCTAATAGTAGCTACACTGTAGGGCAAAATATAAATCAGGAAATAAGGGGGGGCTTGTAAAAATGGTAGTGCAATAATCATGGGCGATTTTAACTTTCACATAGATTGGACAAATCAAATTGACAAAAATAGCCCCGAGGAGGAGTTCACAGAGTGTATTGGGGACTGTTTCTTAGACCAATACGTCAGTATTGGTAATGGGTAACGAAACAGGATTAATTAATGATCTCAAAGTAAAGGATCCCTTGGGAAGCAGTGATCACAACATAATAGAATTTCACATCCAGTTTGAGAGCGAGGATGACTAAGAATAATAAAGAGGGAGAAAATAAATTATGAGAGTAAACTAGCAAGAAATATAAAAACTGACAGTGAAAGCTTCTATAAGTATATAAAAAGGAAGAGGGTAGCTAAAGTAAACATTGGTCCCTTAGAGGATGAGACTGGGGAAATAATAATGGAAAACAAGGAAATGGCAGAGGAATTGAACAGATATTTTGTATCTGTCTTCACAGTAGAAGACACTAATAACATAACAATAATAGTAGAAAATCAAAGGGCAAAGGGGAGGAAGGAACTAAAAACAATCACTAACACTAGAGAAAAAGTACCAGGTAAACTAATGGGTCTAAAGGCTGACAGGTCCCCTGGACCTGATAACTTGCATCCGAGGGTCTTAAAGGAAGTGGCTACAGAGATAGTGGATGCATTGGTTGTAATCTTCCAGAATTCACTAGATTCTGAAAAGGTCCCAGCGGATTGGAAAACCGCAAACGTAACACCCCTATTCAAGAAGGGAATGAGACAGAAAGCAGGTAACTACAGACCAGTTAGCCTAACATCTGTCATCGGGAAAATGCTAGAATCCATTATTAAGGAAGTAGTAGCACGACATTTGGAAACTCATAATACAATCAAGGAGAGTCAACATGGTTTTATGAAGGGGAAATCATATCTGACAAATTTATTAGAATTCTTTGAGGAAGTAACGGGCAGGGTGGATGAAGGGGAACCAATGGATGCAGTATATTTGGATTTCCAAAAGGCACTTGATAAGGTGCCACATAAAAGATTACTGCACAAGATAAGAGCTCATGGTGTTGGGGGTAATATACTGGCATGGATAGAGGATTGGCTAACTAACAGAAAACAAAGTCAGGATAAAAGGGTCATTTTCAAAATGGCAATCTGTAACTAGTGGGGTGTGCAGGGCTCAGTGCTGGGGCCTCAACTATTTACAATATATATCAATGACTTGGATGAAGGAACAGAGTGTCTTGTGGCCAAATTTGCTGATGATACAAAGGTAGGTGGAAAAGCAAGTTGTGATGAGGGCAAAGTGTCTGCAAAGGGATATTGACAGATTAAGCGAATGGGCAAAAATTTGGCAGATGGAATATAATGTGGGAAAATGTGAAATCATCCACTTTGGGAGGAAAAATAAAAAAGCAAAATACTATTTAAATGGAGAAATATTACAAAATGCTGCGGTACAGAGGGATCTGGGTGTCCTCATACATGAAACACAAAAAGTCAACATATAAGTGCAGCAGGTAATCCGGAAGGCAAACGGAATATTGGCCTTTATTTCTAGGGGGATGGAGTATAAAAGCAGGGAAGTTAAGCTACAACTGTACAGGGTGCTGGTGAGACCACACCTGGAATACTGCATACAGTTCTAGTGCCCTTATTTAAGGAAGGACATACTTGCATTGGAGGCAGTTCAGAGAAGGTTCACTAGGTTGATTCCGGGTATGGAAGGGTTGTCTTATGAGGAAAGATTGAACAGGTTGGGTCTACACTCATTGGAGTTTAGAAGAATGAGAGGAGATCTTATTGAAACATACAAGATTCTGAGGGGACTAGATAGGGTAGATGCTGAGAGGATGTTACCCCTCATGGGGGAAATCTAAAACTAGGGGGCATAGTCTCAGAATAAGAGGTCGCCCGTTTAAGACGAATTACAAGAAGATAGATGAGGGCTGTGCAGTAGACGTGGTCTACATGGACTTCAGCAAAGCATTTGACAAGGTACCGCATGGTAGGTTGTTACATAAGGTTAAATCTCATGGGATCCAAGGTGAGGTAGCCAATTGGATACAAAATTGGATTGACGACAGAAGACAGAGGGTGGTTGTGGAGGGTTGTTTTTCAAACTGGATGCCTGTGTCCAGCGGTGTGCCTCAGGGATCGGTGCTGGGTCCGCTGTTATTTGTTATTTATATTAATGATTTGGATGAGAATTTAGGAGGCATGGTTAGTAAGTTTGCAGATGACACCAAGATTGGTGGCATTGTGGACAGTGAAGAAGGTTATCTGGGATTGCAACGGGATCTTCATCAATTGGGCCAGTGGGCCGATGAATGGCAGATGGAGTTTAATTTAGATAAATGTGAGGTGATGCATTTTGGTAGATCGAATCGGGCCAGGACCTACTCCGTTAATGGTAGGGCGTTGGGGAGAGTTATAGAACAAAGAGATCTAGGAGTACAGATTCATAGCTCCTTGAAAGTGGAGTCACAGGTGGATAGGGTGGTGGAGAAGGCATTCGGCATGCTTGGTTTCATTGGTCAGAACATTGAATGCAGGAGTTGGGATGTCTTGTTGAAGTTGTACAGGGCATTGGTGAGGCCACACTTGGAGTACTGTGTACAGTTCTGGTCACCCTATTATAGAAAGGATATTATTAAACTAGAAAGAGTGCAGAAAAGATTTACTAGGATGCTACCGGGACTTGATGGTTTGACTTACAGGGAGAGGTTAGACAGACTGGGACTTTTTTCCCTGGAGAGCAGGAGGTTAAGGGGTGATCTTATCGAAGTCTATAAAATAATGAGGGGCATAGATAAGGTCGATAGTCAAAATCTTTTCCCAAAGGTTGGGGAGTCTATAACGAGGGGGCATAGATTTAAGGTGAGAGGGGAGAGATACAAAAGGGTCCAGAGGGGCAATTTTTTCACTCAAAGGGTGGTGAGTGTCTGGAACGAGCTGCCAGAGGCAGTAGTAGAGGCGGGTACAATTTTGTCTTTTAAAAAGCATTTGGACAGTTACATGGGTAAAATGGGTATAGAGGGATATGGGCCAAGTGCAGGCAATTGGGACTAGCTTAGTGGTATAAACTGGGCGACATGGACATGTTGGGCCGAAGGGCCTGTTTCCATGTTGTAACTTCTATGATTCTATGATTCTATAATTTCTTCTCCCAGAGGGTCGTGAATCTTTGGAATTCTTTACCCCAAAAAGCTGTGGAGGCTGAGTCATTGAATACATTCAAGGCTGAGTTGGACAAATTTTTGATCAGCAATGGAGTCAAAGGATATGAAAGGGCGGGAAAGTGGAGTTGAGGTAAAAATCAGATCAGCCATGATCTCACTAAATGGCGGAGCAGGCTCGAGGGGCCGACTGGCCTACTCCTGCTCCTATCTCTTATGGTCTTATTTGGCATAAGTGGACTGGACACAAATACTTGAGGAGAAATCAGTGGCAAGCCAGTGGGAGGCACTAAAAAGTGAAATTCTACGGGTACAATGCAGACACATCCCCTTAAAGAAAAAGGGTGGCACTGCCAAATTTAGAGTCCCCTGGTTATCTAGAAGTATACGGGGCAAGATAAAGCAGAACAAGCAAGCTTATGACTGCCACAGAAAACTAAATACTGCAGAAAGCCTAGAGGAGTATAGAAAGTACAGGGATGATGTAAAAAAGGAAATAAGGAAAGCAAAGAGAGGGCATGAAAAAATATTAGCTAGTAAGATTAAAGAAAACCCAAAGATGTTTTATCAGTACATTAAGAACAAGAGGATAGCTAAGGAAAAGGTAGGATCTATCAGGGATGATAAGGATAACGTGTGTAGAAGCAGAGGATGTGGGTAGGGTTTTAAATGAATATTTTGTCTCCGTATTCACAAAGGAAAGGGATGATCCGGACATAGTAGTTAAAGAGGAGAGGTGTGAAATATTGGATAAGGTAAACATAACGAGAGAGGAAGTACTAGAGGGACTGGAATCCTTGAAAGTTGATAAGTCACCAGGGCCGGATGGATTGTTTCCTGGGCTATTGAAGGAAGCCAGGGAGGAAATAGCAGATGCTCTGAGGATCATTTTCCAATCCTCACTAGATACAGGGGAGGTACCGGAGGACTGGAAGACGGCAAACGTAGTACCATTGTTTAAAAAGAGTACGAGGGAAAGGCCGAACAATTGTAGGCCAGTCAGTCTTACCTCGGTGGTGGGCAAACTATTAGAATCAATACTGAGAGATAGGATAAACTGTCATTTGGAAAGGCATGGTTTAATCAGGGATAGTCAGCATGGATTTGTTCAGGGAAGGTCATGCCTTACAAATCTGATTGAATTCTTTGAAGAAGTGACAAGGAGGATTGATGAGGGTAGTGCAGTGAATGTTGTCTACTTGGTTTTAGTAAGGCATTTGACAAGGTCCCACATGGCAAACTGGTCAGAAAGGTAAAAGTCCATGGGATACAGGGAAATGTGGTGAATTGGATCCAAAATTGGCTCAGTAACAGGAAACAAAGGGTAAAAGTCGATGGATGTCTTTGCGAATGGAAATCCGTTTCCAGTGGTGTGCCACAGGGTTCAGTGTTGGGTCCCTTGCTGTTTGTGGTATATATTAATGATTTGGACTTGAATGTAGGGGTCACGATTGGCAAATTTGCTGACGACACAAAAATTGGCTGTGTAGTTGATAGTGAAGAGGATAGCTGTAGACTCCAAGAAGATATCAATGGGTTGGTGGAGTGGGCGGAAAAGTGGCAAATGGAGTTCAGCCTGGAGAAGTATCAGGTAATGCACCTAGGGAGGACAAACAGTAAAAGGGAATACGCAGTAAATGGGAATATATTGAGAGGGCTAGAGGAAGTGAGAGACCTTGGAATGCATGTGCACAGGTCCCTGAAGGTGGCAGTACAGGTAGATAAGGTTGTGAAGTAGGCATACGGAATGCTCTCCGTTATTAGCCGAGGTATAGAATACAAAAACAGGGATGTTATGATGGAACTGTATAAAACGCTGGTAAGGCCACAGCTAGAGTATTGTGTGCAGTTCTGGTCACCACATTACAAGAAGGACGTAACTGCTCTGGAGAGAGTGCAGAGAAGATTTACAAGAATGTTTCCCAGGGCTTGAAAATTGCAGCTACGAGGAGAGATTGGATAGGCTGGGGTTGTTTTCCTTGGAGCAGAGGAGGCTGAGGGGGGACTTGATTGAGGTGTACAAAATTATGAGGGGCCCAGATAGACAGGAAATACCTGTTTCCCCTAGTGGAGAGTTCAAGAACTAGAGGACATAGATTTAAGCTGATTGGTGGACGGATTAGAGGGGACATGAGGAAAAACTTTTTTACCCAGAGGGTGGTGGGTGTATGGAATTCGCTGCCCAAATTGATGGTCGAGGCAGGGACCCTCGACTTTTAAAAAAGTACCTGGACCTGCACCTAAAGTGCTGTAAGCTGCAGGGCTACGGACCGGGTGCTGGAAGATGGGATTAGAATGGGCACCTGGTTGTTCTTCAAACCGGTGCGGACACGATGGGCTGAATGGCCCCCTTCTGTGCTGTATCTTTTCTAGGTTCTACCACCGAGGTTAAACTGATTGGCCTGTACTTGCTGGGTTTATCCTTACACCCTTTTTTGAACAAGGGTGTAATACTTGCAATTCTCCAGTCCTCTGGCACCACCCCCGTATCTAAGGATGTTTGGAAGATTATGGCCAGTACCTCCACAATTTCCACCCTCACTTCCCTCAGCAACCTACGATGCATCCCGTTGGACTGGGTGACTTATCTACTTTAGTACAGCTAGCCTTTCTGATACCTCCTCTTCATCAATTTTTAGCCCATCCAGTATCTCAACTACCTCTTCTTTTACTGTGACTTTGGCAGCATCTTCTTCTTTGGTAAAGACAGATGCAAAGTACTCATTTACTACCTCAGCCATGCCCTCTGCCTCCATGAGTAGATCTTCTTTTTGGTCCCTAATCAGTCCCACCCCTCCTCTTACTACCCGCTTACTGTTTATATGCCTATAGAAGACTTTTGGATTCCCTTTTATGTTAGCTGCCTCTTCCTTTTTCACTTCCCCTCTAAACTTTCTTTATTCAGCCTGGTTCTCATTTGTATTATCAACCTGACATGTGTCATACATCCCCTTTTTTCTGCTTCATCTTACTCTCTCTCTTTCACCATCCAGGGAGCTCTAGCTTTAGTTGCCCTACCTTTCTCCCTCGTGGGAATGTACCTAAACTATACCCGAACCATCTCCTCTTTAAAGGCCGCCCACTGTTCAATTACAGTTTTGCCTGCCAATCTTTGATTCCAAATTACCCGGGCCAGATCCACTCTCATCCCACTGAAATTGGCCCTCCTCTAATTGTGTACTTTTTACTATAGATAGCTCCTTCTCCTTTTACAAAGCTAATCTAAACCTTATGATTCTATGATCGCTGTTCCCTAAATGTTCCCCCACTAACACTTGCTCCACTTGGCCCACCTCATTCCCCAGAACCAGATCCAGCAATGCCTCCTTCCTCGTCGGGCCGGTGGAGAGACTGGGTGATGGTGGTGCCATTGAAAGTCAGGGGAGAAGCTGAGCTTTCTCAGAGACGTACCCTAATAACAGGCATTATTGGGATAACGGGTGAAGCGTTGCTCGGATGGCCTTTGGGTAACAGGCGTTATTGAGAGCAGCAGGTTGGTTTATCTCCTTGTCTCAATGACGACTTCAAGGGCCGAGTGTCTAAATCTGCTTCTTCATTGTATTCTTGTCTTCTCCAGGAATTGAAGGTCCGCCAGGCACACCTGGACCCCCAGGACCACTGGGGCCTCATGGACCCCCCGGCCTGCCTGGACCTCCAGGACCACTGGGGCCTCAAGGACCCGTCGGCCTTCCAGGTAAGGGTTTACCCACTGTGGCCTACAGTGTTTTTCTAATTCATTGTTTTCTCCCCCTCCCCCCATTGACAGATTCCTCCATCACCATCCCTGGGTATGTCTCGTCTCACCGGCAAGACAGACCCACTGTGAAATAACCAGCCTCTTAACCTCCTCCCAGGTACCAAAGTGATGGAAGGAATCGTTTACAGTGCTGTCAAGTGACACTTACTCACCAATAACCTGCTCACCGATGCTCAGTTTGGGTTCCGCCAGGACCACTCGGCTCCAGACTTCATTATAGCCTTGGTCCGAACATGGACAAAAGAGCTGAATTCCAGAGGTGAGGTGAGAGTGACTGCCCTTGACATCAAGGCAGCATTTGACCGAGTGCGGCACCAAGGAGCCAGAGTAAAATTGAAGTCAATGGGAATCAGGGGGAAAACTCTCCAGATACCTGGCACAAAGGAAGATGGTTCTGATTGTTGGAGGCCAATTATTTCAGCCCCATGACATCACTGCAGGTGTTCCTCAGGGCAGTGTCCTAGGCCTAGCCATCTTCAGCTGCTTCATCACTGACCTTCCCTCCATCATAAGGTCAGAAATGGGGCTGTTCGCTGATGATTGCAGTTTTTAAGCTCCATTCACAATTCCTCAGATAATTAAGCAATACATGCAGCAAGACCTGGACAAGATCCATAGCCGGGAAGGTGACAGTGGGGATGGGCAATGTGTCCCAAGAATAAATATAAGAGAGAGGTTCAGGGAGCCCCGCACCGTGTGTAGTCCCAGGACCTTTTCATAGTAGGCACAGTACAGGAGGAGGCCATTCGGCTCTTCGTGCCTGTACCGGCTCTTTGAAAGAGCTATCCAATTGGTTCCATTCCGCTGCTCTTTCCCCATAGCCTTGTAAATGTTTTCCCTTCAAGTATTTATCCAATTCCCTTTTGTACATTACTATTGAATCTGCTTTTATTGAACTGAAATAAAGCGATAACTGTGGAAAGACTAAGTGGCTGGACAAGTCCTTTGGAGAGAATGGCAGGAGTGCTGTTTGCAGATTTCAGCCTTCATATTTTTTCTTTTCTTTCTAGGTCTTGCTGGTTCCGTAGGATTACAAGGAGAAGCAGGTGAGTGAAATTTTTACATTTAACTGCTTATTTCTATCTCTCTCACCGTCCCACACAGAATTCGAGCAGCAGCTCAGCACAGAACATAAGAAATAGGAGCAGGCCAATCGGCCCCTCGAGCCTGCTCCGCCATTCAATAAGATCATGGCTGATCTGATCCTAACCCCAAATTTAAATTCATGTCCAATTTCCTGCCCGCTCCCCGTAACCCCTAATTCCCTTTACTTCTAGGAAACTGTCGATTTCTGTTTTAAATTTATTTATAGATGTAGCTCAGTCCTAAATGCGATACTTGGTCAGACCCTATCAGATTCCGTGCTCTGCTCCCGTGTTTCTCCCTCTGATCCGGGGGTCATGGTTCCTGGGCAGGGGAGGGGGTTCTGGGCTTTACATGGTGCCTTTTATTCTAAGAGTGGGGGTGTGTGGGATCTGTTGCTCCATGTGGTCCGATTTCTGACACTGATCGATTCTCTCTCAGGTCCTCCGGGTCAAGACGCCTTCGTTGAACGGGTTTCATTCTCTGCAGCCCTCACTGCCCCTCAGCTCAATCCAGGGACCATCCTGTTCGATAAGGTGCTGGTGAACGAAGGAGGCCATTATGATGCGAGCACAGGCAAGGCAAACTGCACAGGTTCCCTGTCCTCACCTGGATTGCAGCTCCTGATGTCTAACCTTGCGACCCTCCTCTCTCGTAGTCTAACCTTGCGACCCTCCTCTCTCGTAGTCTAACCTTGCGACCCTCCTCTCTCGTAGTCTAACCTTGCGACCCTCCTCTCTCGTAGTCTAACCTTGCGACCCTCCTCTCTCGTAGTCCAACCTTCCGACCCTCCTCTCTCGTAGTCTAACCTTCCGACCCTCCTCTCTCATTGTCTTCAGGTTTATTCACCGTCCCGTACGACGGCCGATACTTAATCAGTGCTATTCTGACCGGACATCGCAACCAGCGAATCGAAGCTGTACTCGCAAAGTCCAACACAGGGCTGGCGAGAATCGACTCAGGGGGTTTCCAACCCGAGGGTCTGGAAAACAGGCCGGTGATGGGGGCCCAGCCCGTGTCTGGATCCCTGGGAATCTTCAACATCATCTTACCACTCAGACAAGGGGACACTGTCTGCATCGACCTGGTGACGGGCAAACTGGCAAACTCTGACGAACCCCTGACCGTCTTTAATGGGGTTCTTCTGTACGAGGACATTTGATGGAATGGTCTCCCTGGTGACCACACTGTGCTGGGGGGGTGTATTTAAACAGTAATATATTAGGAGCCCCTCTCCACACCGGGATCGAGAGCCCCTCTCCACACCGGGATCGAGAACCCCTCTCCACACCGGGATCGAGATAGAGAGTCGATCTCCACCCCGGGTTGCCACACTGCTGCTGAACTCTAATATAAAGCAGGGTTTGTAGAAATCACTGACACCGCCTGATGCTGTGGGAGAGGGAATTTGGTAAACATGCTGACTGCGACCATCCCTGAGCCGACCCCCGAATGCGGGAGGGGAAGGCCCCGGGCTCCTGGTCGTGAACCACCACGCTCGGGTTGGTCGCTGTCTCGTGTTTGTGATCAGTCACATGGAACTCAATCTCTTGTATCAGCAGCAGCTCACAGGTGATTGGTTATAAATAAAAAGCTCACTCTTTGGTTGATGCTGGGATTGTCTCATTTTATTCACCCCGTGTTACGTGCTCAGCCTCTACTGATCCACCCCCCCGGGAGTCTTCAGCCAATGAAAGAATGATGCGGGAAGGTGGAGAGGGTTTCATTTCCTGGGACACTGGCATCAGTACTGGGACAGGAAGGAGCTGTACCACTGGGACGGGCTGCATCTGAACGGGAATAGGACCAGGGTCCTAGTGGAAAGGATACGTGGGACTGTCAATGGGACTTTAAACTAGTAAAACAGGGGGAGGGATCTGGGGAAGAGAATGTAAGTCTGAAGAAATAGGAAATGAGAGTAAAGGTCAGACCAAGGAAAAAGGGTAACAAACAGTAAGGGAACAATTACAGTTATAGAACAAGTACAAAATGACTTAAAAATAAAGTGAGGGGAACAGTTATTAAAAACAAATTAAATTGCCTGTACAGTAATAAGCACAGTATCTGAAACAAAACAGGGGAACTGGAGGCAATAATTCATAGCAAGGAGCCAGATGTGGTAGGAATAACAAACACGGCTACATAAAGAACAGGACTGGCAGTTAAACATTGCAGGATATAATGTATTTAGAAAGGACAGGGAAGGAGGGGGGTGGGGTAGCTGTACTAATTAGGGACAACATAAAGGCAATAGAAAAAAAAGGGACAAATAACATTAAGATAGAATCAGAATCCATATGGATTGAGACAAAGGGTAAGAAGGGATCGATCACGTTAATAGGGATATTCTACAGGACACCTAATAGTGGAAGGGAAGTGGAGGATGAAATATGTAGACAAACCTATGAAATGAGTAAAAAGCATCAAGTAATAATCATGGGAGATTTCAACTACCCCCAAATAAACTGGCAAGAAGAGGTAGGGAAAGGGGAAACAGGAATGGAGTTTTTACAGTGTGTTCAGGACTCCTTTCTTACCCAGTATGTGAGAAACCCAAGAGAGGAGTCCCCGCTGGATCTAGTAATGGGAAATGAAGCAGAATGGAGAATTGCAAATGTTACACCCTTGTTCAAAAAAGGGTGCAAGGATAAACCCAGCAACTACAGGCCAGTTAGTTTAACCTCGGTGGTGGGGAAACTTTTAGAAACGATAATCCAGGACAAAATTAATTGGCACTTGGAAAAGTGTGGGCTAATAAATGAAAGTCAGCACGGATTTGTTAAAGGAAAATCATGTTTGACTAACTTGACTGAGGTCTTTGATGAACAATTCTAAAAGAGGTACAGGAACTGAGAGATCTGGGGGTATATGTACACAAATCGTTGAAGGTGGCAGGGCAGGTTGAGAAAGTGGTTAGAAAAGCATACGGGATCCTGAGCTTTATAAATAGAGGGATAGAGTACAAAAGTATGAAGTCATGATGAACCTTTATAAAACACTGCTTCGGCCACAACTGGAGTATTGTGTCCGGTTCTGGGCACCGCACTTCAGGAAAGATGTGAAGGCCGTGGAGAGGTGCAGAAGAGATTTACTAGAATGATTCCAGGGATAAGGGACTTTAGTTACATGGACAGACTGGAGAAGCTGGGGTTGTTCTCCTGGGAACAGAAAGTTGAGAGGAGATTTGATAGAGGTATTCAAAATCATGACGGGTCTAGACAGAGAGAAACTGTTCCCATTGGTGGAAGGGTCAAGAACCAGAGGACACAGATTTAAAGTGATTGGCAAAAGAACCAAAGGTGACACGAGGAAAAACCTTTTTACACAGCGAGTGGTTAGGATCTAGAATACACTGCCCGAGGGGGTGGTGGAGGCAGATTTAGCTGTGGCCTTCAAAAAAGGGAACTGGATAAGTACTTGAAAGGAAAACATTTGCAGGGCTACAGGGAAAGGGCGAGGGACTGGAATGCTCTTGCATAGAGCCGGCGTGGACTTGATGGGTCGAGTGGCCTCCTTCCATGCTGTGCCAAATTGAGGGGTGCAGTTAATACAAAGAAAGAATGTGTCAAATGCAAGAGGACAATAATAAACTTGCAGAATGGGAGTGTAATTGGCAAATGAATTTCAATATAGATAAGTGTGAGGTGGTGTATTTTGGTAGGAAGAATAAGGAGGCCACATACTGCTTGGATAATAAGAGTCTAAATGGGATAGAGGAGCAAAGGGATCATGGGGTACAGATACACAAATTACTAAAGGTAGCGACCAGGTTATTGAGGCCATAAAAAAGGCAAACCAAGCACTGGGGTTCATTTCTAGAGGGATAGAATTGAAAAGCAGAGAAGTTATGTTTAACTTGTATAGCATCTTGGTTAGACCACACTTTGAGTACTGCACACAGTTCTGGTCTCCATATTATAGAAGGATAAACTAAACCAACACCAAACCCAAGAAGGGGATATTAGGACAGATGACCAAAAGCTTGGTTTTAAGGAGCGTCTTAAAGGAAGACAGAGACAAAGAGGTTTAGGGAGGGAATTC
The DNA here is from genome assembly GCF_035084215.1 of Heptranchias perlo. Taxonomy (NCBI): domain Eukaryota; kingdom Metazoa; phylum Chordata; class Chondrichthyes; order Hexanchiformes; family Hexanchidae; genus Heptranchias; species Heptranchias perlo. Next base: position 89,607 of record NW_027139490.1, read on the forward strand.
CAGAGCTTAGGGTCTAGGCAGCTGAAGACATGGCAGCCAATGGTGGAGCGATTAAAATTGGGGATGCAGAAGACGACGCCAGAATTGGAGGAGCGCAGAGATCTCGGAGGGTTGTAGGAGGTTAGAGACATAGGGAGGGGCAAGGCCATAAGGGATTCGAACATGAGGATGAGAATTTTAAAATAAAGGTCTTGCCGGACCATTGGAAGCCCCCACCCAGAAAAAAAGATTGCACGCTGATGGTATGAGTGAGTGGGCGCTGAGGGGAGGGGAACGTCTGTGGGAGGATCAGTGAGTAACAATGCCCAGGAATAATTAAGTCTCACACACATATTCCTTATCTGCTCTGCTTCAAATTTACATCATTTTGTTTAAAAAGTCGCACCTCAAACTCCAGGAAATTATAAAACAAGTAACATTTTTAAGCTTGTTTTTGTGAATTTTGTACTGAAACTGGGGGATGTAAATGCTGGAGAATGGAACACTTTCTATTTCAGGCACCCAGTGCCAGCATCATGCATTCCCGACTCGAGGTAAAAACAGAGTAAAGCTCCCTCTACACTGTCCCATCAAACACTCCCAGGGCAGGTACAGGGTTAGATACAGAGTAAAGCTCCCTCTACACTGTCCCATCAAACACTCCCAGGGCAGGTACAGCACAGGTTAGATACAGAGTAAAGCTCCCTCTACACTGCCAGTTTGATACTGCCCCTTCACAGCCAGCAGACAGGAGATTTAAATCCCATCAGAGCAAGGAGCCACTCATCCCTGGTGCCCAAGCTGGGTCCTTGAGGTAAAGGACAGTCTGACCCACTGTCCCACCCAGACATCAATCAATCAATAGTACTTTCATGACAGGCCCTTCAGTGTGAGACAGACATTAACACACCAATGTTGACTCATTATCAACTCTACAATGAACACTTACATTTTAAAGAATATTATTTAAACAATCATTTTGCAGAGGTTTGTCCCTGAACTGTACGTTGAGGAATAGGAGCCTGTTAATCACAGATAGTGATGAGCACACTTCATAAAATACGAAGAGCCCGAGAGCCTGGAGGAATCAAAGGTAGTGAGTTTCCAGATGTGGATTATGCATGAACATCTGCCCTAGTGACCACCCCCTCACATCTGCCCCCCCAATGACAGCTTACCTCCACCCGAGTGACCCCTCACATCTGTCCCCCAGTGGCCCCCCCTCCTCCTCACATCTGTCCGCCAGTGGCCCCCCTCCTCCTCACATCTGTCCCCCAGTGGCCCCCCCTCCTCCTCACATCTGTCCCCCAGTGGCCCCCCTCCTCCTCACATCTGTCCCCCAGTGGCCCCCCCTCCTCCTCACATCTGTCCCCCAGTGGCCCCCCCTCCTCCTCACATCTGTCCCCCAGTGGCCCCCCCTCCTCCTCACATCTGTCCCCCAGTGGCCCCCCTCCCCCTCACATCTGTCCCCCAGTGGCCCCCCCTCCCCCTCACATCTGTCCCCCAGTGACCCCCCTCCCATCTGTCCCCGAGTGGCCCCCACCCTCCTCACATCTGTCCCCCAGTGGCCCTCACCCTCCTCACATCTGTCCCCCAGTGGCCCCCACCCTCCTCACATCTGTCCCCCAGTGGCCCCCACCCTCCTCACATCTGTCCCCCAGTGGCCCCCACCCTCCTCACATCAGTCCCCCAGTGGCCCCCACCCTCCTCACATCAGCGTGGAGAGGTGGAGCTGTGTGAAGGGTGGGGCTTGTATTTTTGGGAGAGATGAGAATGTGTGATTGGTGAAGCTCGATGTGTGTCGAGGGGTGGGGGTGGAATGGCTGGGTGGTTACAGGCGGGGGCGTAACACACATTGAAGTGAAAAAGTGATCCGACTTGTATGCACTGCACGGCCGGGATCGTGTGATAGAGGGATGAATGAAATCAGAGGCCGGGATCGTGTGATAGAGGGATGAATGAAATCAGAGGCCGGGATCGTGTGATAGAGGGATGAATGAAATCAGAGGCAATTCAGTCAGAAGAGTAGTTATTGGTAGGAAAAAGCATCTCCAATTTACTGCCAGTCTGGGAGCTGGTATGAACAGACGCTTCACCCCAGATGTGGTGCTTTTCACAGTGTGAGGTGCGGCTCTCGTCAGTGGTCACTAGGTAATAACCGAGGTTATACTATTTCATGGACACTTCATTTCGAGCGAGGAGTGTGGAAGAGCTCACAATAGGGGGCTGCTTGCTTGAGGATTGCCTTCAGCCCAGTTTTTACTCAGATCATGTGTAAATTGTTGCAGCATCATCCCGAGAAAGGGCGCTTACAACAGTCCGGGAAACAGATGCTGCAAAAGGAGGATTGTAAGCACGATCATTAGTCCACACAGCAGCAAGACCACCCAGATCGGGAAAATTTCTGCAAAACAAACAATGCTGTTATTCATCCAACCCAGGACCATACTGACAAAACTTCAACCTGTGTGCTACTGTGAACATATTAAAAATACATACACCATCACCTGTCTCTTCACTAGAGAAATGCGCCTGCCAGAGGCGTGGGACAGCGCCCGCTAGAGGTGTGGGACGCAGCCCCACGGAGCGGGAAGGGTCCCATAAGATCATAAGAAATAGGAGCAAGAGTAGGCCATTCGGCCCCTCGAGCCTGCTCCGCCATTCAATAAGATCATGGCTGATCTGATCCTAACCTCAAATCTAAATTCATGTCCAATTTCCTGCCCGCTCCCCGTAACCCCTAATTCCCTAGTCCAAAAATCTATCGATCTCAATCTTGAATATACTCAATGACTGAGCATCCACAGCCCCCTGGGGTAGAGAATTCCGAAAATTCACCCTCTGAGTGAAGAAATTCCTCCTCATCTCAGTCCTAAAAGTCCGACCCCTTATCCTGAGACTATGCCCCCTAGTTCTAGATTCTCCAGCCAGGGGAAACAACCTCTCAGCATCTACCCTGTCAAGCCCTCTCAGAACCTTATATGTTTCAGTGAGATCATCTCTCATTCTTCTAAACTCCAGGGAGTTTAGGCCCAGTCTACTCAACCTCTCCTCATAGGACAACCCGCTCATCCCAGGAATCAATCCAGTGAACCTTCGTTGCACCGCCTCTAAGGCAAGTATATCCTTCCTGAGATAAAGAGACCAAAACTGTACACAGTACTCCAGGTGTGGTCTCACCAAAGCCCTGTACAATTGCAGCAAGACTTCCTTACTCTTGAACTGCAACTCCCTTGCAATAAAGGCCAACATACCATTTGCCTTCCTAATTGCTTGCTGTACCTAGAATCATGGAAATTTACAGCACAGAAGGAGGCCATTCAGCCTATCGTGTCTGTGCCAGCCGAAAAGGAATTATCCAGCCTAATCCCACTTTCCTACGTAGCCCTGTAGGTTACGGCATGTCAAATGCACATCCAGGTACTTTTTAAATGAGTGAGGGTTTCAGCCTCTACCACCCTCTCAGGCAGTGAGTTCCAGACCCCCACCACCCTCTGGGTGAAAAATTTTCTCCTCAGCTCCCCTCTAATCCTTCTACCAATTACTTTAAATCTATACCCTCTGGTTATTGACCTCTCCGCCAAGGGAAATAGGTCCTTCCTATCCACTCTATCTAGGGCCCTTTATAATTTTATACACCTCAATTAAATCTTCCCTCAGCCTCATCTGTTCCAAAAAAAAATAACCCCAGCCTATCCAATCTTTCCTCATAGCTAAAATTCTCCAGTCCTGGCAACATCCTCGTAAATCTCCTCTGTATCCTCTCTTGTGCAATCACATATTTCCTGTAATGTGGTGACCAGAACTGTATGCAGTACTCAAGCTGTGGCCTAACTAGTGTTTTGTACGGTTCCAGCATAACATCCCTGCTTTTATATTCGATGCCTCAGCTAATAAAGGAAAGTATTCCATATGCCTTCTTAACCACCTTATCTACCTGTCTGGCTACCCTCAGGGATCTGTGGACATGCACTCCAAGGTCCCTCACTCGCTCTACACTGCCAATTTTGGATCCAACTTCCCACTTTCCCTTGGATCCCATGGGCTTTTCCTTTCCTGACCAGTCTGCCATGTGCGACCTTGTCAAAAGCCTTGCTAAAATCCCCATAGACTACATCCAACGCGCTACTCTCATCGACCCTCCTTGTTACCTCCTCAAAAAATTCAATCAAGTTAGTCAGACACAACCTTTCCTTAACAAATTCATGCTGAGTCAATGATTAATCTGTGCCTTTCTAAATGATGATTTAATACTGTCCCTCAGAATTGTTTCCAATAATCTGCCTATCACTGAGGTTTGTCCTGCCCAGCTTCATTCCCTAAAACTAAGTTCACAACTGCCCCCTCTCATTGAGCTGGCTATGTGTTGGCTAAAAAAGTTCTCCTGAATGTATTTCAAGAATTCTGGGCCCTCTATACCGTTTACACTAATTCTATCCCAGTTAATATTTGGGTAGTTGAAATCCCCTATTACTGCTCTATTGTTTTTGCACTTCTCAGAAATTTGCCTATATATTTGCTCTCCTATCTCCCTCTGACTGTTTGGGGGCCTATAGTACACTCCCAGCAGTGTGATTGCCCCTTTTTTGTTCTTTAGCTCGACCCATATGGCCTCATTTGATGATCCTTCTAACGTATCATCCCTCCTCACGGCCGTAATTGTTTCTTTAACCAATATTGCCACCCCCCCTCCTTTTTTATCCCCCCTTTTTATCTCGTCTCAAAACCCTGTAACCAGGAGTGTTGAGCTGCCATTCCTGCCCTTCTTTAAGCCATGTTTCAAAAATAGCTAAGATACCAAACTTCTGCACATCTATCTGTGCCCTCAGTTCATCCGCCTTATTCACTACACTCCTTGCATTGAGGTAAATACCATTGAGCACTGCCAAACTCTTTTGTTGTCTATTTTCTAACCTTTGTTTCCTCTGCCTTCCAAACTCACTTACTAATTTTCTGCCTTCCACTTCCAGCTCTGCTTCTCTCCCTTCTGAATCTACGATCAGGTTCCCATCCCCCTAGATTCAAGCTAGTTTAAACCCTCCCCAACAGCACCAGCAAATCTCCCCGCGATGATATTGGTCCCAGCCCTGTTGAAATCAATGTTAATTTTCTGTGTTTTGTGTACAAGGACACCCAAATCCTTCTGAACATCGACATTTAATAGTTTTTCATCATTTAAAAAATATTCTGCTTTTCTATTCTTCCTACCAAAGTGAATAACCTCACATTTCCCCACATTATTCTCCATCTGCCACCTTCTTGCCCAATCACTTAACCTGTTTATATCCCTTTGCAGACTCTTTGTGTCCTCCTCACAGCTTACTTTCCCACCTAGCTTTGTATCGTCAGCAAACTTGGATACATTACACTCGTTTTCTTCATCTCAGTCATTAATATAGATTGTAAATAGCTGAGGCCCAAGCACTGATCCTTGCGGCACCCCACTGGTTACAGCCTGTCAACCTGAAAATGACCCATTTGTTTCTACTCCCTGTTTTCGGTCCATTAACCAATCCTCTATCCATGCAAATATATTACCCCCAACCCCACGAGCCCTTAACTTATGTAACAACCTTTCGTGCAGCATCTTATCGAATGCCTTTTGAAAATCCAAATATATTACATCCACTGGTTCCACTTTATCTACCCTGCGAGTTACATCCTCAAAAAACTCCAGTAGATTTGTCAAACAGGATTTCCTTTTCATAAAACCACTGACTCTGCCTAATCATATGATTTTCTAAGTGCTGCGTTACCACATCCTTAATAATGGATTCCAGCATTTTCCTGACGACTGATGTCAGGCTAACTGGCCTGTAGTTCCCTGTTTTCTCTCTCCCTCCTTTCTCGAATGGCGGTGTTACATTTGCTACCTTCCAATCCATTGGCACCGTTCTAGAATCTAGAGAATTTTGGAAGATCACAACCAATGCATCCACTATCTCTACAGCCACCTCTTTTAGAACCCTAGAACGTAGGCCATCAGGCCCAGGGGATTTGTCGGCTTTTAGTCCCAATAATTTCTCCAGCAATTTTTTAAAAACTAATCTTAATTACTTTAAGTTCCTCACTCTCATTAGACTCTTGGTTCCCCACTATTTCTGGTATGTTTTTGTGTCTTCTACTGTGAAGACAGATACAAAATATTTGTTTAACATCTCTGCCATTTCCTTATTCCCCATTATAATTTTTCCTGTCTCAGCTTCAAAGGGACCCACGTTTACTTTCGTTAATCTCTTCCTTTTCACATACTTGTAGGCGCTCTTACAATCTTTTTTTATATTTCTTGCTAGTTTACTCTCATATTCTATTTTCTCCCTCTATTAATTTTTTGGTCATCCTTTGCTGGCTTCTAAAGCTCTTAATCCTCAGGCTTACTACTCATCTTGGCAACATTATAAGCCTCTTCTTTTAATCTAATACTATCCTTGACTTCTTTAGTTAGTCATGGATGGACCACTTTACCAGTGGGGTTTTTATTCCTCAATGGAATGTATAATGGTTGAGAATTGTGAAACGTTTCTTTAAATATCCACCATTGCTTATCTACCATCATATCCTTTAATCTAGTTTCCCAATCAACCGTAGCCAACTCGCCCCTCATACCTATGTAATTGGCTTTTTTTAAAGTTTAAAGACTCTAGTTTCGGACTTAAGTACGTTACGCTTGAACTAAATATGAAATTCTATCATGTTATGATCACTCTTCCCCAGAGGATCCCTTACAATGAGATTACTAATTAATCCTGTCTCATTACACAAGAGACGATCTAAAATGGCCTGTTCCCGGTTGGTTCCACAACGTAGTGTTCTAGGTTAGATCGCTGATGTCAACCACCTCAGGCATGGTGGTATAACTGACCGCAGAGCAATAGGACTGGGTGTTGGGGTTTGCAAGTGGGAGGAACTAGCAAGGGTTCAGTTTCCTGATCACAACCCAGTCGCAAGTGTGAACACTGAGAAGGCAGGAGTAGCCTCCATTGTGATCATCCCCCAATGGTTGAATATCATGCCAACACTTGCTTTCTGAACTTGTGTAAATTGCCAACTTAAGTAATGATGTGGAGATGCCGGTGATGGACTGGGGTTGACAATTGTAAACAATTTTACAACACCAAGTTATAGTCCAGCAATTTTATTTTAAATTCACAAGCTTTCGGAGGCTACCTCCTTCGTCACCTGACGAAGGAGGTAGCCTCCGAAAGCTTGTGAATTTAAAATAAAATTGCTGGACTATAACTTGGTGTTGTAAAATTGTTTACAACTTAAGTAAGACAGCAGAGGACTGGTACTGGTGAGAGCCAGTGCCTAGTAGAGGAGAGAGAACTGGACTGGTAATAAATCTCGGACTTACGTCTATTTGGCACCAGATGGAGTTTACACCGACTGTCCACTGCCACACTCAGTAACGCTGCCTCATTGCCTCCAGTCACCTCCCTTGCTGGACCCACATCAGGCAGAAATGCCAAATCCGTCACCACAATCCCGTGTGTCTCCTTCACGTAGTAAACTTGCTGTGTTCGGGGAAGACAAGAAGAAGCACATCAATTCTGGTTTTATTTCCTGGCTCATCTCTTAACTGGCTCTTTTGCCAATCACCTTGAATCTGTGTCCTCTGGTTACCAACCATTTTGCCACTGGAAACAGTTTCTCCTTATTTACTCTATCAAAACCGTTCATGATTTTGAACACCTCTATTAAATCTCTCCTTAACCTTCTCTGCTCTAAAAAGAACAATCCCAACTTCTCCAGTCTCTCCACATAACAGAAGTCCCTCATTCCTGGTAAATCTCTTCTGCACCCTCTCTAAGGCCTTGACATCCTTCCTAAAGTGTGGTGCCCAGAATTGAACACAATACTCAATCTGGGGCCTCACCAGTCTTTTATAAGGGTTTAGCTTAACTTTCATGCTTTTGTACCCTATGCCTCTATTAATAAAGTCAAGGATCCCATATGCTTTTTTAAACAAACAGCCTTCTCAACATAAAAACATAAGAAACAGGAGCAGGAGTAGGCCATACGGCCACTCAAGACTGCTCTGCCATTCAATCAGATCATGGCTGATCTTTGACCTCAACTCCACTTTCCAGCCCGATCCCCATATCCCTCGACTTCCCTAGAGTCCAAAATTCTATCCATCTCAGCCTTGAATATATTCAGTGACTCAGCATCCTGTGTATGGAATCTAGGGAAGAAATTTAGAAAAGACTCAAAGCATAACATTTCCTCTGCTTTGAATATTGGTCCAATTTTCCTTTAATAAATGCAGTGGTCTTTGTCTCAACCACTCACTGCAATGCATTCCAAGCTACAACAACCCACTGTGTAAAAGAATTTCTCCTAACCTCTGCGGTACAGAGGGATCTGGGTGTCCTTGTACGTGAAACACAAAAAGTCAACATACAGGTGCAGCAGGTAATCTGGAAGGCAAATGGAATATTGGCCTTTATTTCCAGGGGGCTGGAGTATAAAAGCAGGGAAGTCATGCTACAACTGTAAAGGGTGCTGGTGAGACCACACCTGGAATACTGTGTACAGTTCTGGTGCCCTTATTTAAGGAAGGATATACTTGCATTGTAGGCAGTTCAAAGAAGGTTCACTAGGTTGATTGCGGGTATGGAAGAGTTGTCTTATGAGGAAAGATTGAACAGGTTGGGTCTATACTCATTGGAGTTTAGAAGAATGAGAGGAGATCTTATTGAAACATACAAGATTCTGAGGGGACTCGATAGGGTAGATGCTGAGAGGATGTTACCCCTCATGGGGGAATCTAAAACTAGGGGGCATAGTCTCAGAATAAGGGGTCGCCTGTTTAAGACGGAAATAAAGAGGAATTTCTTCTCCCAGAGGGTCGTGAATCTTTGGAATTCTTTACCCCAAAAAGCTGTGGAGGCTGTGTCACTGAATACATTCAAGGCTGAGTTGGACAAATTTTTGATCAGCAAGGGAGTCAAAGGATATGAGGAAAAGGCAGGAAAGTGGAGTTGTGGTAAAAATCAGAATCGCCATGATCTCATTAAATGGCCTACTCCTGCTCCGATCTCTTATGGTCTTTCTTCTCTTACGGTCTTTCTTCTCTTACTGATCATTTAAAATGATGACCCCCTCATCACTGACTCTCTAACCAGAGGAAATAGTCTTTCATATTCACTCCATCAAAATCCTTCATAATTATAAAATCTCCTCTTAGCCTTCTCTGTTCCAGTGGACCAGTATCAAGTCTCTCGTCTTAATGATATTTTCCCATCCCAGCAACATGCTGGTGTATTTGGAGCTGTGCATTCTGTGTTTCAACTCTGGAGCTGCCTGATTGACTGAAATGGCCTTCTCTGGCCCTGTACATACTTATCTTCAGATTGGTACCGTCTCTATTCACTGGGCACAACCTATACACACGGGCACAGGTAGAACTCATGAAGCCTGCAATCTCTGTGTGATGTACACAAAACGGGTCAGAGTAGAGGACACTGCCCATCACACATACAAAGGTCCCAGATAGAGACAGACAGAGACTGACCCCCACAGGACACAGAGAGACAATGATAGTACCAAGCAGAAAGGCAGAGAGAACATTGTGATATTACCTGGAGTGAGAATGCTATGTAGATAGCTACAGACCCAGTCACAGTGCCAAGCCCAATAAACGTCCCCAAATCACTGCAAGATAGGAAAAGAACAGCATCTATAAGCAAAGACAATCTTACAATCAGTAGGTGGACTACATTTAAAATACTAGGTCGAAGAAATAACGAGAACCAGCACTTGAAGCGCTCAACTCCAGAGAAAGGACACCTTCCCATTTATCTCCGATCCCCCATACTTCAAAAATGCACCAACTCTCACTGGGGTGCGGGCTCCATAGGCACCGACTCTCTACAGGAGTCTGTACCAGTATCAGATTGTGGGAGGGGTCGAGTGTGGTACCAGGGGTTAGTGTGACTGGGGAGGGGTCAAATTTGTGGAGATGGAAACAACTGGTTATTTATTAAAGCTGGTTTCAGTCAGGCACTGACCGTTCTTCACCCTCAGGCCTGCTGACACTAAACTCTGAGCTTTACACAACCAATTGTCCCGTTTCTCATCCCAACACCTGTATTCCTCACCACATGAAGCAACTGTACCTGACTGACATTGCGGAGATCACCTCATTCCCACAATCCTGGGTGAGCAGTGGCAGGAAGTTCTTTCCATCCCATTTGCTGATGTAACACAGGAGAGGTTTGCGTTCTCGTTTGTGTGGAATCTGCACTGTATAGAGTCGAAGAGCTCCCTTAATATCCTCAACCGTCCCAAACCTGCAACAGGTGCAACATAGCATCAAATTGTGACCAGGCCAATCAATCAATCAGGGGCAACCAGGCCAATCAATCATTCACTCGGGGGGCGACCGGCCAATTAATCATTCACTCGGGGGGCGACCGGCCAATCAATCATTCACTCGGGGGGCGACCGGACCAATCATTCACTCGGGGGGCGACCGGACCAATCATTCACTCGGGGGGCGACCGGACCAATCATTCACTCACTCGGGGGGGTGACCGGACCAATCATTCACTCACTCGGGGGGTGACCGGACCAATCAATCACTCACTCGGGGGGTGACCGGACCAATCATTCACTCACTCGGGGGGTGACCGGACCAATCATTCACTCACTCGGGGGGTGACCGGACCAATCAATCATTCACTCGGGGGGTGACCGGACCAATCATTCACTCACTCGGGGGGGTGACAGGACCAATCATTCACTCACTCGGGGGGTGACCGGACCAATCATTCACTCACTCGGGGGGGTGACCGGGCCAATCAATCATTCACTCGGGGGGTGACCGGGCCAATCAATCATTCACTCGGGGGGTGACCGGGCCAATCAATCATTCACTCGGGGGGTGACCGGGCCAATCAATCATTCACTCGGGGGGTGACCGGGCCAATCAATCATTCACTCGGGGGGTGACCGGGCCAATCAATCATTCACTCGGGGGGTGACCGGGCCAATCAATCATTCACTCGGGGGGTGACCGGGCCAATCAATCATTCACTCGGTGGGTGACCGGGCCAATCGTTCACTCGGTGGGTGACCGGGCCAATCAATCATTCACTCGGGGGGGGGGGGGGTGGGGTGGAGAAAGAGAACCGGGCCAATCAATCAAAATGATAGCAGTATTTAAAATTGGGAAAGGATGGGACAGGGTAGATAGAAGCAGACTGTTTCCAGTCGTTGAGGATCTAGAATGAGGGGCCATTGATACAAGATTAAATATAACAGATTTAGAACAGAGAGCAGGAGAAAGTTGTGAGGCTGTGGGATTCACTTCCAGGGTTAATGGTTGAGGTAGAAACTATCAACATTCAGGATTAAACTGGATAGGGGGATGAAGGAAAGGGGGATGAAGGGATATGGGAACAGGGTGAGTAAATGTGATTCGAACGATTTGCTCGTGCGGAGGGTAAAGGGCGACACAGACTGGTTGGGCCGAATGGCCTGTTTCCGTGTTGTAACTTCTATGTATGTATTTCTCTGTAATCACACACTGTGACAGGGCACATCAATTGATCGCACTCCACGAGAGAAAGATAATCAGTCAGTCACACGGGAGGAGGAGACACAGCTGGGTGGGAAAATGTTCTACAATTATTTACTGGAAACAGATATTACATTTTTCTCCTTATGCTTTATACTCGTAGACCATTAGATTTATCAAAGTGTCACCTGCGCTCAGTGGGTAGCACTTCCAGCTCTTAATCAGAAGGTTCTGGATTGAAGCCCTACTCCAGGACGAGCCTATTATCAAACTGACACGGAGGGAGTGCTGCATCGTCAGAGGTGCCGTCTTTTGGATGGCATGAGGTGTTAAAGATCGCATGGCACTATTCAAAGAGGACCAGGGAATTCTCCTGGTGTCTTGGCCAATACTCGTCCCTTGGCCAATACTCGTCCCTCAATCAACAACTTGCATTTATATTTTTTTTATTTATTCATGGGATGTGGGCGTCGCTGGCGAGGCCGGCATTTATTGCCCATCTCTAATTGTCCTTGAGAAGGTGGTGGTGAGCCGCCTTCTTGAACCGCTGCAGTCCATGTGGTGAAGGTTCTCCCACAGTGCTGTTAGGAAGGGAGTTCCAGGATTTTGACCCAGCGACGATGAAAGAACGCCGATATATTTTCAAGTCGGGATGGTGTTGACTTGGAGGGGAACGTGCAGGTGGTGGTGTTCCCATGTGCCTGCTGCCCTTGTCCTTCTAGGTGGTAGAGGTCGCGGGTTTGGGAGGTGCTGTTGAAGAAGCCTTGGCGAGTTCTTGCAGTGCATCCTGTGGATGGTACACACTGCAGCCACGGTGCGCCAGTGGTGAAGGGAGTGAATGTTTAGGGCGGTGGGTGGGGTGCCAATCAAGCGGGCTGCTTTGTCCTGGATGGTGTCGAGCTTCTTGAGTGTTGTTGGAGCTGCACTCATCCAGGCAAGTGGAGAGTATTCCATCACACACCTGACTTGTGCCTTGTAGATGGTGGAAAGGCTTTGGGGAGTCAGGAGGTGAGTCACCCGCCGCAGAACACCCAGCCTCTGACCTGCTCTTGTAGCCACAGTAATAATGTGGCTAGTCCAGTTAAGTTTCTGGTCAATGGCGACCCCCAGGATGTTGATGATGGGGGATTCGGCGATGGTAATGCCATTGAATGTCATGGGGAGGTGGTTAGACTCTGTCTTGTTGGAGATGGTCATTGTCTGGCGCGAATGTTACTTGCCACTTGTGAGCCCAAGCGTGGATGTTGTCCAGGTCTTGCTGCATGCGGGCTTGGACTGCCTCGTTATTTGAGGGGTTGCGAATGGAACTGAACACTGTGCAATCATCAGCGAACATCCCCATTTCTGACCTTGTAATGGAGGGAAGGTCATTGATGAAGCAGCTGAAGATGGTTGTGCCTAGGACACTGCCCTCACCGAACTCCTGCAGCAATGTCCTGAGGCTGAGACGATTGGCCTCCAACAACCACTACCATCTTCCTTTATGCTCGGTATGACTCCAGCCACTGGAGAGTTTGCCCCCTGATTCCCATTGACTTCAATTTTACTAAGGCTCCTTGGTACCACACTCGGTCAAATGCTAACTTGATGTCAAGGCCAGTCACTCTCACCTCACCTCTGGAATTCAGCTTTTTTGTCCATGTTTGGACCAAGGCTGTAATGAGGTCTGGAGCCAAGTGGTCCTGGCGGAACCCAAACTGAGCATCGGCGAGCAGGTTATTGGTGAGTAAGTGCCGCTTGATAGCACTGTCGATGACACCTTCCATCACTTTGCTGATGATTGAGTGTAGACTGATGGGGCAGTAATTGGCCGGATTGGATTTGTCCTGCTTTTTGTGGACAGGACATACCTGGGCAATTTTCCACATTGTCGGGTAGATGCCAGTGTTGTAGCTGTACTGGAACAGTTTGGCTAGAGGCGCAGCTAGTTCTGGAGCACAAGTCTTCAGCACTACAGCCGGGATGTTGTCGGGGCCCATAGCCTTTGCTGTATCCAGTGCATTCAGCCGTTTCTTGATATCACGAAGTGAATCGAATTGGCTGAAGACTGACTTCTGTGATGGTGGGGATATCGGGAGGAGGCCGAGATGGATCATCCACTCGGCACTTCTGGCTGAAGATGGTTGCAAACACTTCAGCCCTGTCTTTTGCACTCATGTGCTGGACTCCGCCATCATTGAGGATGGGGATGTTTACAGAGCCTCCTCCTCCCGTTAGTTGTTTAATTGTCCACCACCATCCACGACTGGATGTGGCAGGACTGCAGAGCTTTGATCTGATCCGTTGGTTGTGGAATCGCTTTGCTGTCTGTAGCATGTTGCTTCCGCTGTTTAGCATGCACGTAGTCCTGAGTTGTAGCTTCACCAGGTTGGCACCTCATTTTTAGGTATGCCTGTGCTGCTCCTGGCATGCTCTTCTACACTCCTCATTGAACCAGGGTTGATCCCCTGGCTTGTTGGTAATGGTAGAGTGAGGAATATGCCGGGCCATGAGGTTACAGATTGTGCTGGAATACAATTCTGCTGCTGCTGATGGCCCACAGCGCCTCATGGATGCCCAGTTTTGAGCTGCTAGATCTGTTCTGAATCTATTCCATTTAGCACGGTGGTAGTGCCACACAACACGTTGGATGGGATCCTCAGTCCCATGGCGCTTCACAGAAGTGATTATCAATCAAAAATGTACACTGAGTCAAAGGAGGAGATATTCGGACAGGTGACCAAAAGCTTGGTCAAAGAGTTGAGTTTAGGGAGCGTTTAAAAGGAGGAGAGAGAGGCGGAGAGATTTAGGGAGGGAATTCCAGAGTTTAGGGCCTAGACGCTGAAGGCCGCCAATGGAGGGTCAAAGTGAGTGGGCGATGGACAAGAGGCCAGAGTCGGAGAAACGTAGAGTTCTCGGAGGTTACAGAGATAGGGAGGGGTGAGGCCATGGAGGGATTGGAACATGAGGATGTGAATTTTTAAATTGAGGCGTTGCCGAACCAGGAGCCAACGTAGGTCAGCGAGCACAGGGGTGATGGGTGAACGGGACTTGGTGTGAATTAGTATACGGGCAGCAGAGTTTTGGATGAACTCAAGTTTATGGAGGGTGGAAGATGGGAGGCCGGCCAGGAAAGCATTGGAATAATCAAGTCTGGAGGTAACAAAAGCATTAGGGTTTCAGCAGCAGATGGGCTGAGGCAGGGGTGGAGACAGGCGATGTTATGGAGGTGGAAGTAGGCAATCTTGGTGATGGAGCGGATATGTGGTCGGAAGCTCAGATCAGGGTTAATAAGGATGCCAAGGTTGCAACTGGTCTGGTTCAGCCTCAGACAGTGGCCAGGGAGAGGGATGGAGCCAGTGACTAGGGAATGGAGTTTGTAGCGGGGACTGAAGACAATGCCTTCGGTTTTCCCAATATTTAATTGGAAGAAATTTCTGCTCATCCAGTACTGGATGTCAGACAAGCAGTGTGTCAAATCAGAGATAGTGGAGGGGGTCTCTGATTTGGTGATGAGGTAGAGCTGGGTCTCGTCAGGTACTTGTGGAACCTGACTACGTATTTTCGGATGATGTCACCGAGGGGCAGCATGTAGATGAGAAATAGGAGGGGGCCAAGGATAAATCCTTGGGGAACTCCAGAGGTAACAGTGGGGGAAAGGGAAGAGAAGCCATTGCAGATGATTCTCTGGCTACGACGAGACTGATAAAAATGGAACCAGGCGAGAACAGTCCCACCCAACTGGATGATGGAGGAAAGGCATTGGAGGAGGATAGTGTGGTCAACCATGTCAAAGTTTACAGACAGGTCGAGAAGGATGAGGAGAGATAGTTTACCATTGTCACAGTCACAGAGGATGGCATTTGTGACTTTCATAAGGGCCATTTCAGTGCTGTGGCAAGGGATGGAAACCTGATTGGAGCGGTTCATACACACGTTCAAAGACTTGAGGGTGGTGATGATGACAGATTTGAAAGGGAGGGGGACAGTACCTGAGGAGAGGGAACCATTTACGTATCAACTAACATGGGGCCAGGAAGGGAAGTTGGTGGTCAGCAGTTTAGTTGGAATAGGGTCGAGAGAGCAGGAGGTGGGTCTTGTGGACAAGGTGAGCTTGGAGAGGGCAGGAGGGGAGAGAGGAAAGAAATTAGAGGCAGAGACAGGTTCGTGGCTAGATGAACAGATGGTCTCAGTCTTAGTAACAAAAGTCCATGAGCTCTTCACAAATGTTGTTGGAGGTGAGGTTGGAGGGGCCAGGGGAGAGGGGTTTAAGAAGACGGTTTGTAGTGGAGAAGAGAAGCCGGGGGTTATCTTTGCATTCCAGGATGATCCTGGAATAGTGAGCAGTTTTGGCAGAGAAGAGCAGTACCCGAAAGTGCTTGATGTGATCCAGCCAGATCTACCAATGAATGGCTAAACCAGTTGTGCGCCATAAACGTTCAAGTCAATGTCCCTTGAACTTGAGAGCGGAGATGAGGGCTGTACCAGGGTGAGAGAGTGTAATGGTTTTACTGGGGACAAGGGCATCAAAGGTGGAGGTAAGGGTGTGATTGAGCAGAACGGACGTTTCTCTAACTGGAGAGAAGTATGCAGTGGGGTCTTCCAGGGGTCGGTATTAGGACCATTGCTTTTCTTGTTATGTATAAATGATCTGGACTTGGGTATAGGGAGTACAATTGGAAGTTTGCGGATGATACAAAACCGGGTAACTTAGTAAATAGTGAGGAGGATAGTAGCAAACTTCAGGAGGACATAGACAGACTGGGGAAATGGGCAGACACACGGCGGATGCAATTTAATGCGGATAAGTGTGTAGTGATGCAATTTGGAAGGAACAACATGGAGAGGCAGTATAAACTAAATGGTACCATTTTGAGGGGGTGCAAGTGCAGAGAGACCTGGGGGAGCATATTCACAAATCTTTGAAGGTGTCCGGGCAAGTTGATAAGGCTGTTAACAAAGCGTATGGGATACTTTGCTTTGTAAATAGGGGCAATGAATACAAAACCAAAAAAGTTACGCTAAACCTTTACAAATCACTGTTAGGCCTATTGTGGAGTATTGTGTACAATTCTGGGCACCACACTTTAGGAAAGACGTCAAGGCCTTGGAGAAGGTTTACCAGGGTGATACCATGGTTGAGGGACTTCAGTTATGTGGAGAGATCGGAGAAGGTGGGATTGTTCTCCTTAGAGCAGAGAAGGTTAAGGGGAGATTTAACAAGGACATTCAAAATTATGAGGAGTTTTGATAGAGCAAGTAGGGGGAGAAACTGTTTCCTCTGACAAGTGGGTCGGTAGCCAGGGGTCATAGATTTAAAGTAATTGGCAAAAAAACTAGAGGGAAATGAGGAGAAATGTTTTCATAGAGGGCTTTTAAGTTCTGGAACGCACTACCTGAAAGGGCAGTGGAAGCAGATTCCATAGGAACTTTAAAAAGGCAAGTAGATATGTACTTGAAGAGGACTGACTTGCAGGGTAATGGGGGAAAAAGCTGGGGTGTGGGACTAAATTGGACAGCTCTTTCAAAGAGCCGGCACAGGCAAGAATGGGCTGAATGGCCTCCTTCTGTGCTGTAAGATTCTATGATTTTATAATCGGTAGCTGCAGAAATGTCGTGATGAACGGAGGGCCAAAAGCTAGACAGTTGGGAGTTTGAAAGTACCGTTGTAAGTGACCTGGGGAAAGTGTTTTTTTCCTAGGGGCGGACACGGAAGGAAGTGGGATGTGAGTGGCGAAGGATACAAGGCAGTGACCAGAGATGGCCAAAGAGCAGGTCAGAGGCTGGGTATTCTGCGGCGAGTAACTCACCTCCTGAATCCCCAAAGCCTTTCCACCATCTACAAGGCACAAGTCAGGAGTGTGTTGGAATACTCTCCACTTGCCTGGATGAGTGCAGCTCCAACAACACTCGAGAAGCTCGACACCATCCAGGACAAAGCAGTCCGCTTGATTAGCACCCCATCCACCACCCTAAACATTCACTCCCTTCACCACCGGCGCACAGTGGCTGCAGTGTGTACCATCCACAGGATGCATTGCAGCAACTCGCCAAGGCTTCTTCGACAGCACCTCCCAAACCCACGGCCTCTACCACCTAGAAGGACAAGAGCAGCAGGCACATGGGAACACCACCTGCACGTTCCCCTCCAAGTCACACACCATCCTGACTTGGAAATATATCGTCGTTCCTTCATCGTCGCTGGGTCAAAATCCTGGAACTCCCTTCCTAACAGCACTGTGGGAGAACAGTCACCACACGGACTGCAGCGGTTCAAGAAGGCGGCTCACCACCACCTTCTCAAGGGCAATTAGGGATGGGCAATAAATGCCGGCCTCGCCAGCAATGCCCACATCCCAAAAACGAATTAAAAAAAAGTTTGCAGACTCTGCCTTGGGAGCAAATGCCTCTACTTCTCGGTCATCTGCTCTCACACTGTTCAGTTGTGGAATTTTGGGCTCACGTTTGGGTTCGCTCACTGCTCACGCTAAGCTGATGGACACTCAACTGCACACTACGAGTTTTGTCAGGCACATTGCGCCTCACTCCTTACTCGTTGAGTTTTAGTGACAAAGAAGTCTACGAGCTCCTCGCACTTGTTCTAGTTCAGCGGAGCACCGAGTGAAGCAGCCGAGAGTTTGGTGAGTGTGGGAGTTCGGTGAAGTGGGGGAAGGACGTGCTGCTTTGCTTTGCTTTTCCTAACTTTTTCCGCAGAGTGGCAGTGGACCTGAGGAGCAGAAGACCGAGAGTGGGGAATAAAAGCAGCAGCAGACCTGCAACAAGAGAAAACTACTGTGCGACATCACAGGTGAGGCAGGAGAGTCCGAGAGGTGAGCACAGTATAAAAGGAGAGTCCGAGAGGAGAGTCTGAGAGGTGAGCGCGGTGTAAATCTAAGGCAAATCATGGCAGCAGAGCTCGCACTCGTGATATGCTCCTCCTGCACTATGTGGGAAGTCATGGACACTACCAGGGTCCCTGGTGACCATGTGTGCAGGAAGTGTGTCCAGCTGCAGCTACTGGCTAACCGCATTTCGGAGCTGGAGCTGCGGGTGGATTCACTGTGGAGCATCCGCGATGCTGAGTTTATCGTGGATAGCACGTTCAGTGAGGTGGTCACACCGCAGGTAAAGATTACGCAGGCAGAAAGGAAATGGCAGGTAGAGCAGGAGTCCCCTGGGGCCATCTCCCCCTCAAACAGATAGTCCGCTTTGGATACTGTTGGGGGCGATGGCTTATCAGGGGAAAGCAGCAAGAGCCAAGTTCGTGGCACCACGGGTGGCTCTGCTGCACATGAGGGGAGGAAGAGGAGTGGCAGGGCTATAGTGATAGGGGATTCAATTGTAAGGGGAACAGATAGGCGTTTCTGCGGCCGTAAACGTGACTCCAGGATGGTATGTTGCCTCCCTGGTGCGAGGGTCAAGGATGTCACGGAGCGGCTGCAGGACATTCTGAAGGGGGAGGGTGAACAGCCAGTAGTCGTGGTCCATATCGGTACCAACGACATAGATTTTTTAAAAAAGGGATGAGGTCCTGCAAGGTGAATTTAAGGAGTTAGGAGATAAATTGAAAAGCAGGACCTCAAAGGTAGTGATCTCAGAATTACTACCAGTGCCACGTGCCAGTGAGTATAGGAATAGGAGAACAGACCGGATGAATGCGTGGCTGCAGGGATGGTGTAGGAGGGAGGGATTTAGATTCCTGGGACATTGGGACTGGTTCTGGGGAAGGTGGGACCTGGACAAGCGGGACGGGTTACACCCGAGCAGGACCGGGACCAATGTCCTCGCGGGGGTGTTTGCTAGTGCTGTTGGGGAAGGTTTAAACTAGAGTGGCACGGGGATGGGAACCTGAGCGGGGAGTCAGAAGGGAGCAAAGTTGAGAGCAGCAAGAGAGGGGAAGACCCAGGGGAAATCTACAATACAAATAGTACAAACAGTTGTTCAAGAACAAGTGAAAGGGAAAAGCGTAGAGCTGCAGAAAGAAAGTGTACTTTAGGCAATACAGATATAGTGAAAACTAGAAGGCGTAAGGCGATTAACCCAGCATCAAAGCTGAAGGGTGTATGGCCCAACTAAGCGTTCTATATACAAACGCACGGAGTGTAAGGAATAAATTAAATGAACTACAGGTTTAAATTCAAATTGGAGGGTATGACATGATCGCTATTACTGAGACATAGCTGCAGGATGGTCAGGATTGGGAACTAAATATACCGGGTTATAAGGTCTACAGGAGAGATAGGGAAAATGGAAGAGGGGGAGGAGTAGCTTTAATGATTAGAGATGAAATCACATCAATGATAAAGGAGGATATAACGAGAGGTAAGCAGCCAACAGAGACCTTATGGGTTGAATTGAGAAATAGGAAAGGATCTAAGACTATAGTGGGAGTTGTATATAGGACCCCTGGCAGCAGCTCGGAACTGCTAGATCGTATAAATGCAGAGATTAGACAAGCGTGTAAGAAAGGCATAGTGGTCTTAATGGGGGACTTTAACCTTCATATAGATTGGGAAAATCAAACTAGCAACTGTCAGAAAGGTAGTGAATTTCTTGAGTGTGTCCGGGATAGTTTTCTACAGCAGTATGTCCTGGAGACAACAAGGGGGCAAGCCATACTAGATTTAGTAATGAGTAATGAGCCAGATTTAGTTAACGGCTTAACTGTGCGTGAACATCTATCCAATAGCGATCATAACATGATCGAGTTCAATGTAGTGTTTGAAAGGGAAAAAAAAGTGAGTCAGCTGCTAAGATTCTAGACTTGGATAAGGCCGACTTCAATGGGATGAGACAGAGACTGTCCACAGTAAACTGGGCAAATCTGTTAATGGGTAAAACGACTGATGATCAGTGGGAAATGTCAAATGTTTCTTTAAACGTGATACAGAACCGGTTTATACCCCTGAGGGGCAAGAACTCTACTTGCCAAAAAAAACAGCCATGGACAACTGAAGAGGTAAGGGACAGTATAAGACATAAGGAAAGGGCATACAAAAAGGCAAAAAATGGCACAGATCCTGGTGAATGGGAAAGATACAAAGATCAACAAAGGGTCACAAAATAGATAGTAAGAGCTACAAAAAGAGAGTATGAAAAGAAACTTGTAAGGGATATCAAAACCAATACAAAGAACTTTTATAGTTACATTAGGAAAAAGAGGGTGGTCAGGAGCAGTGTTGGCCCCTTAAAAACTGAAAGTGGGGATATTGTCATTGACAATGGGGAAATGGCGAACATGTTGACCAATTACTTTGCATCAGTATTTACAGTAGAAAAAGATAGCATGCCGGAAAGGGACTTAGGGGTTCAGGTACATAGATCATTGAAGTGTCATGAACAGGTGCAGAAAATAATCAAGAAGGCTAATGGAATGCTGGCCTTTATATCTGGAGGACTGGAGTACAAGGGGGCAGAAGTTATGCTGCAGCTATACAAAACCCTGGTTAGACCACACCTGGAGTACTGTAAGCAGTTCTGGGTACCGCACCTTCGGAAGGACATATTGGCCTTGGAGGGAGTGCAGCGTAGGTTTACTAGAATGATACCCGGACTTCAAGGGTTAAGTTACGAGGAGCGATTACACAAATTGGGGTTGTATTCTCTGGAGTTTAGAAGGTTAAGGGGTGATCTGATCGAACTTTATAAGATATTAAGGGGATCAGATAGGGTGGATAGAGAGAAACTATTTCCGCTGGTTGGGGATTCTAGGAGTAGGGGGCACAGTCTAAAAATTAGAGCCAGACCTTTCAGAAGTGAGATTAGAAAACATTTCTACACACAAAGGGTGGTAGAAGTTTGGAACTCTCTTCCACAAACGGCAATTGATACTAGCTCAATTGCTAAATTTAAATCTGAGATAGATAGCTTTTTGGCAATCAAAGGTATTAAGGGATATGGGCCAAAGGCAGGTATATGGAGTTAGATCACAGATCAGCCATGATCTTATCAAATGGCAGAGCAGGCACGAGGGGCTGAATGGCCTACTCCTGTTCCTATGTTCCTAGGTGAGGGTGGAGGGGTTTAAGGAGATGGTGGAGATCATAGAATCATGCAGCACAGGAGGCCGTTCGGCCCATCGTGCTGTGTCGGCTCTTTGAAAGAGAGTTATCCAATTAGACCCACTCTCCTACTCTCACCCCATAGCCCTATAAATGTTTGCCCTTCAAGTATTTATCCAATTCCTTTTTGAAAGTTACTATTGAATCTGTTTCCATCACCCTTTCAGGCAGTGCATTCCAGATCATAACAACTCACTAATAAAAATTTCTCCCAGCACCCCCCTGGTTCTTTTGCCAATTACCTTAAATCTAACTTGATAAGAGTTTTTTGATGAGGTAACAGAGGGTAAATGAAGGCAGTTCTTGGTGTATGTGGAGTTTCAAAAGGTGTTTGATAAAGTGACGCACAATAGGCTTGTCATCAAGATTGAAGCCCATGGAATAAAGGGGGCTGCAGCAGCAGCATGGATACAGAATTGGCTAAGTAACAGGAAGCACAGAGTAGTGGTGAACGGTTGTTTTTCGGACTGGAGGGAGGTATTCAGGGGTGTTCCCCAGGGGTTGGTACTGGGACCACTGCTTTTCTTGATATATATTAATGACTTGGACTTGGGTGTACAGGGCACAATTTCCAAATTTGCAGATGGCACAAAATTTGGAAGTGCAGTGAACAGTGAGGAAGATAGTGATAGACTTCAAGAGGATATAGACAGGCTGGTGGCAGATGAAATTTAACGCAGAAAAATGCGAGGTGATACATTTCGGTAGGAAGAATGAGGAGAGGCAATATAAGCTAAAGGGCACAATTCTAAAAGGGGTACACGAACACAGAGATAAGAACATAAGAACATAAGAAATAGGAGCAGGAGTAGGCCAATCGGCCCCTCGAGCCTGCTCCGCCATTCAATAAGATCATGGCTGATCTGATCCTAACCTCAAATGTAAATTCATGTCCAATTTCCTGCCCGCTCACCGTAACCCCTAATTCCCTTTACTTCTAGGAAACTGTCTATTTCTGTTTTAAATTTATTTAATGATGTAGATCTGGGGGTATATGTACACAAATCGTTGAAGGTGGCAGGGCAGGTTGAGAAAGTGTTTAAAAAAGCATATGGGATCCTGGGCTTTATAATTAGAGGGATAGAGTACAAAAGCAAGGAAGTCATGATGAACCTTTATAAAACACTGGTTCGGCCACAACTGGAGTATTGTGTCCAGTTCTGGACACCGCATTTTAGGGAAGGTGTGACGGCCTTGAGAGTGGGTGTAGAAGAGATTTACTAGAATGATTCCAGGGATGAGGGACTTTAGTTATGTGGATAGACTGGAGAAGCTGGGGTTGTTCTCCTTGGAGCAGAGAAGGTTGCGAGGAGATTTGATAGAGGTATTCAAAATCATGAAGGGTCTAGACAGAGTAGGTAGAGAGAAACTGTTCCCATTGGCGGAAGGGTCAAGAACCAAAGGACATAGATTTAAGGTGATTAGCAAAAGAACCAAAGGTGACATGAGGAAAAACTTTTTTACACAGCGAGTGGTTAGGATCTGGAATGCACTGCCTGAGGGGGTGGTGGAGGCAGATTCAATCATGGCCTTCAAAAGGGAATTGGATAAGTACTTGAAAGGAAAAAATTGCAGGGCTACGGGGATAGGGCGGGGGACTGGGACTAGCTGGATTGCTCTTGCCTAGAGCCGGCACGGACTCAATGGGCTGAATGGCCTCCTTCCGTGCTTTAACCTTTCTATGATTCTATGACCTGTGTCCTCTGGTTACCAACCCTCCTGCTGTTGGAAACGGTTTCTCCCTATCTACTCTGTCAAAAGCCCTCATAATTTTGAGCAACTCTATTAAATCTCCCCTTAACCTTCTCTGCTCTAAGGAGAACAATCCCAATTTCTCTAGTCTCTCTATATAACTGATGTCCCTCATCCCATTGTAGTAAATCTCCTCTGCACTCTCTCTAAGGCCTTGATATCCTTCCTAAAGTGCGGTGTCCAGAATTGAACACAAGCTGAGGCCTAACCAGTGATTTATAAAGGTTTAGTATAAGTTTCTTGCTGTTGTACTCTATGACTTTATTTATAAAGCCAAGGATCCCATATGCTTTAACTGCCCTGCCTATCCAAGTATTTAATGTTTTAGTAGTGTCTGGTACTGGGAGTTAGTGATGGAGTGCGAGTTGTCTCACCTGCATGCCTGGTACCGATACATCTTGTCCGCAATCTGGGGCATGCTCTCGTTCCAGCGTAATCCTGTCACCAACTGGTCATTCTTCCACACACAGCACTTGAAGTCTCGACCCACAGTTACTATCTGTCACTCAGAAGGAACACAGCACCACTCATTAATGTTCCAATATTAGCAACTACAGCAAGGAAGGCAAGGCCTGAGCGGAGTTGGAAGTACGCAGACTTGGTGATGGAGAGGACATGGGGTCGGAACCTCAGCTCAGGGTCAAATAGGAGTCAAGGTTGCGAACGTCTGGTTCAGCCTGAGACAGCGACTAGGGAACGGAATTTGTGGTGGGGACCAAAAACAATGGCTTCGGTCTTTCTAATATTTATTGATGGAAATTGCAACTCATCCTAGACTGGATGTCAGACAAGCAGCATGAGAAAACAGAGGCAGTGGATGGGTCAAGGGAGGTGGTTGTGAGGTACAGCTGAGTGTCATCAGCGTACATGTGGAACCTGACAACATGTTTTCGGATGATGTCACTGAGGGGCAGCATGTAGATAAGAAATAGGAGGGGGCCAAGGATAGATCCTTGGGAGACTCCAGAGGTAACGGTGCAGGAGAGGGAAGAGAAGCCATTGCAGGAGATACTCTGGCTATGATTGTATAGGTAAGTGTGGAACCAAGCGAGCGCAATCTCACCCAGCTGGACAACAGAGGAAAGGCGTTGGAGAAGGATGGTGTGGTCAACAGTGTCAAAGGCTGCAGGCAGGTTGAGAAGGATGAGGAGAGATAGTTTACCACAGTCACAGTCACATAGAATGTCATTTGTGACTTTGATAAGGGCCGTTTCAGTATTGTGGCAGGGGTGGAAATCTGATTGGAGAGATTCAAATATGGAGTTGCGGGAAAGCCAAGTACGGACAACATGTTCAAGGACTTGGGAGGAAAGCAAGGTTGGAGATTGGGCGGTAGTTTGCAAGGACAGAAGGGTCCAGGGTGGGTTTTTTTTGGGGGGGGGGGGGGGGTGGTGATGATAATGGTAGATGATAGATTTGAAAGGGAGGGGGACAGTTCCTGAGAAAAGGGGACCATTTATGGGGGCCAGGATGAGAAGATGGGTGGTCAGCAGTTTAGTGGGAATAGTGTCGAGAGAGCAGGAGGTGGGTCTCATGGTTAAGATGAGCTTGAAGAGGGCAGGAGGTGAGATAGGAAAGAAATGAGGAAGATTCAGATTCGGGGTTAGGGCAGGGGGGAATCTTAGGGGAAGTTTGGCTTGGTGGGCTGGGGGAAAGGAGGGAAGTGGCAGAGGCAGCTGAACGGATGGTCTCAGTCTTAGTGACAAAGAAGTCCCTGAATTATTCACACGTGTTGGAGGTGAGGGTGGAGGAGGCAGGGGAGAGGGGTTCAAGAAGACCGTTTGTGGTGAAGAGAAGCCGGGTTATCTTTGCATTCCAGGATGAACTTGGAATAGTGAGCAGTTTTGGCAGAGGAGAGCAGGACCCGACAGTGCTTGATGTGATCCAGTCAGATCTGGTGATGAATGGCTAAGCCAGTTGTGTGCCATCAATGTTCAAGTCTGCATCCTTTGGACTTAAGGGAGCGGAGATAAGGACTGTACTGGGGGAATGACTAGGGTGAGAGCAATGGTTTTACTGGGGACAAGGGCAACAAAGGTGGAGGTGAGGGTGTGATTGAGCAGATCGGTAGCAGCAGAAATGTTGTGGTGAATGGAGGGCCAAAGGCTAGACACAGTTGGGAATTTGAAAGTGCCGTTGTAAGTAACTTGGGGGGGGGGGGGGGGGGGAAGTGTTTTTTTCCAGGGGCAGACATGGAAGAAAGTGGGATGTGAGTGACGAAGGTATACAAGGAACTGATCAGAGATGGCCAAAGTTGCAGGCTCTGCCTGGGGAGCAAATGCCTCCACTTTACACTCATCTGCTCTCACACTCTGCTTTTCAGTTGCAGAATATTGTGCTCACGTTTGGGTTCGCTCACTGCTCACACTAAGCTGGTGGACAACTGCACGCTACACATTTTGCGTCAGGTAGACCATAAGAGATAGGAGCAGGAGTAGGCCATTTGGCCCCTCGAGCCTGCTCCGCCATTTAATGAGATTATGGCTGATCTGATTTTTACCTCAACTCAACTTCCCTGCCTTTTCCCCATGTCCTTTGACTCCCTTGCTGATCAAATCACCAGCACCCTGTACAGTTGGAGCATGACTTCCCTGCTTTTATACTCCATCCCCCTAGAAATAAAGGCCAATATTCCATTTGCCTTCCGGATTACCTGCTGCACCTGTATGTTGACTTTTTGTGTTTCGTGTACAAGGACACCCAGATCCCTCTGTACCGCAGCATTTTGTAGTATTTCTCCATTCAAATAATATTTTGCTTTGTTATTTTTCCTCCCAAAGTGGATGACTTCACATTTTCCCACATCATAGTCCATCTGCCAAATTTTTGCCCATTCACTTAATCTGTCAATATCCCTTTGCAGACACTTTGTCCTCATCGCAACTTGCTTTTCCACCTATCTTTGTATCATCAGCAAATTTGGCCACAAGACACTCTGTTCCTTCATCCAAGTCATTGATATATATTGTAAATAGTTGAGGCCCCAGCACTGAGGCCTGCGGCACCCCACTAGTTACAGATTGCCATTTTGAAAATGACACTTTTATCCTGACTGTTTTCTGTTAGTTAGCCAATCCTCTATCCATGCCAGTATATTACCCCCAACACCATGAGCTCTTATCTTGTGCAGTAATCTTTTATGTGGCACCTTATCGAATGCCTTTTGGAAATCCAAATATACAGCATCCATTGGTTCCCCTTTATCCACCCTGCCCGTTACTTCCTCAAAGAATTCTAATAAATTTGTCAGACATGATTTCCCCTTCATAATAAAACCATGTTGACTCTCCTTGATTGTATTATGAGTCTCCAAATGTCCTGCTACTACTTCCTTAATAATGGATTCTAGCATTTTCCCAATGACAGATGTTAGGCTAACTGGTCTATAGTTACCTGCTTTCTGTCTCACTCACTTCTTGAATATAGGTGTTACGTTTGCGGTTTTCCAATCCGCTGGGACCTTTCCAGAATCTAGTGAATTCTGGAAGATTACAACCAATGCATCGTTACCCATTACCGGATCCAAAATGGCCTGTTCCCTGGTTGGTTCCCCGATGTATTGGTCTAAGAAACAGTCCCAAATACACTCTATGAACTCCTCCTCAGGGCTATTTTTGCCAATTTGATTTGTCCAATCTATGTGAAAGTTAAAATCGCCCATGATTGTTGCATTACCTTTTTTACAAGTCCCTCTTATTTCCTGATTTATATTTTGCCCTACTTTATTAACAGAGCTACCCCACCACCTTTACCTTTTTTCCTATCCTAGGTACATTGCGCCCTACTCCCCTGCCATAGTTACTAGTTCCCTGCAGTTCTCTTGCTGGTTCAGATGCAGCCATAAAACTGGTGAATAAATTGTGACAAAATCATATTGTCAATTCAGTCTGATTTGTTCTGTCCACCAATAGCACGGTTCTCTTCCAGACACCCAATATGTTCAATCTTTCTTCATTCCTTGACTTTTCCCCACCAACTCGCTAGCATGAAGAGTGGATGACCAATGGTCCTATAAATCGCCATATCATCTCCAACCCAACACAGCGTTAACCAGGAGTCAATTGGATAGGTGGTACTGGGAACGTCTCAACTGCTCGAGCTGGACAGGGGCAGTGCGTCTCAACTGCTCGAGCTGGACAGGGGCAGTGCGTCTCAACTGCTCGAGCTGGACAGGGGCAGTGCGTCTCAAGGCTTCATAGAATCATAGAAAGTTTACAGCATGGAAGGAGGCCATTCAGCCCATCGAGTCCGTGCCGGCTCTATGCATGAGCAATCCAGCTAGTCCGACTCCCCCGCCCTCTTCCCGTAGCCCTGCAATTTCTTTCCTTTCAAGTACTTATCCAGTTCCCTTGTGAAAGCCATGATTGAATCTGCCTCCGCCACCCCCTCAGGCAGTGCATTCCAGATCCTAATCACTCGCTGCGTAAAAAAGTTTTTCCTCATGTCACCTTTGGTTCTTTTTCTAATCGCCTTAAATCTACGTCCTCTGGTTCTTGACCCTTCCGCCAATGGAAACAGTTTCTCTCTATCTATTCTGCATCTGGGGACCTTCGTGACGACAATCTCTTTACAGACAAATACATAGGAACAGGAGTAGGCCATTCAGCTACTCTAGTCTGTTCTGCCATTCAATTAGACCACGGGCTTGAGCACAGAGGTTGACAAAGACAAAGAGTGAAACTCTATCGGAGGTTCATAGCTCCTTGAAAGTGGAGTCACAGGTGGATAGGGTGGTGAAGGCGGCATTCGGCATGCTTGGTTTCATTGGTCAGAACATTGAATGCAGGAGTTGGGATGTCTTGTTGAAGTTGTACAGGGCATTGGTGAGGCCACACTTGGAGTACTGTGTACAGTTCTGGTCACCCTATTATAGAAAGGATATTATTAAACTAGAAAGAGTGCAGAAAAGATTTACTAGGATGCTACCGGGACTTGATGGTTTGACTTATAGGGAGAGGTTAGACAGACTGGGACTTTTTTCCCTGGAGAGTAGGAGGTTAAGGGGTGATCTTATAGAAGTCTATAAAATAATGAGGGGCATAGATAAGGTAGATAGTCAAAATCTTTTCCCAAAGGTAGGGGAGTCTATAACAAGGGGGCATAGATTTAAGGTGAGAGGGGAGAGATACAAAAGGGTCCAGAGGGGCAATTTTTTCACTCAAAGGGTGGGGAGTGTCTGGAACGAGCTGCCAGAGGCAACCTCCTACTCTCCAGGGAAAAAAGTCCCAGTCTGTCTAACCTCTCCCTATAAGTCAAACCATCAAGTCCCGGTAGCATCCTAGTAAATCTTTTCTGCACTCTTTCTAGTTTAATAATATCCTTTCTATAATAGGGTGACCAGAACTGTACACAGTACTCCAAGTGTGGCCTCACCAATGCCCTGTACAACTTCAACAAGACATCCCAACTCCTGCATTCAATGTTCTGACCAATGAAACCAAGCATGCCGAATGCCGCCTTCACCACCCTATCCACCTGTGACTCCACTTTCAAGGAGCTATGAACCTCCGATAGAGTTTCACTCTTTGTCTTTGTCAACCTCTGTGCTCAAGCCCGTGGTCTAATTGAATGGCAGAACAGACTAGAGTAGCTGAATGGCCTACTCCTGTTCCTATGTATTTGTCTGTAAAGAGATTGTCGTCACGAAGGTCCCCAGTAGAGGCGGGTACAATTTTGTCTTTTAAAAAGCATTTGGACAGTTACATGGGTAAGATGGGTATAGAGGGATATGGGCCAAGTGCAGGAAATTGGGACTAGCTTAGTGGTATAAACTGGGCGACATGGACATGTTGGGCCGAAGGGCCTGTTTCCATGTTGTAACTTCTATGATTCTATGAAGTGCTAACAGAGTGAGGACTTTCAACTGGGAATTTGTTGCAGAGGGGGAAGGAGGTGCTAAGTGATTTAAACCATGGAACTATCAATTTTTAAAACTTAAATAAAAAAATACATAAAAAGACTAAGACTGAGCGGAGCATAAATGGAGGAATCAAAAATCAAGAACAAGTCAAAAAGTGATGTCACACGGCGAGGAGGAGCGCCAAGGGTAAGCCAGTAAGTATTTAGTTCATTGGTTAGTGTTTTTTGTGGTTATTGTCTTTAGTGGTTGATTAGTGTTTTTTAGTGGTTATTGTTTTAGATAAACGGTAAATTGCCTTAAAGCTAAACAAACAGTTTAAATAACTGTAGCTAACATGGCAGGACAGCTGGGGCCCATTGCATGCACATCCTGTGCCACATGGGAACCGCAGAACACTTGGTGTGTCCTGGAAAACCACGTGTGCAGGAAGTGCCGCCAACTGTTCGAACTCAGAATTTCTGAGATTGAGGGACGGCTGGCGTCACTACAGCACATACGGGAAGCTGAGAGTTTTGTGGATAGCACGTTTCAGGAGGTGGTCACCCCACAGCTACAGAGAGTTCAGGCGGAGGGGGAGTGGGTGACCACCGGTCAGACTAGGAGGAACAGGCAGGCAGTGTAGGAGTCCCCTGGGAGTGTGGCGCTCACAAACAGGTATTCAGTGTTGACCACCAGTGAGGGTGTTGACACCTTGGCGGGGGGTGGGGGGGTGCAGTCAGCAGAAAATCCATGGCACCGTGGGAGACTCAGCTACACTGGGGGGCACTAGAAATGCAGTTGTTATATGGGATTCGACAGTCAGGCGTTTCTGCAACAGTCGATGTGAGTCCTGCATGGTGTGTTGCCTCCCTGGTGCCAGGGTAAAGGACATCACTGAGAGGGTGCAGAACATTTTGAAGAAGGGTGGGGGGGTGGAGGACAGCCAGAAGTCGTGATCCATGTGGGAACCAATGATATAGGAAGGAAAAGGGTCGAGGTCCTGCAGTCAGAGTTTCAGGAGCTAAGAAGTTAAAAAGCAGGACCTCAAAGATAGTAATCTCTGGATTATTCCCAGTGCCACGCACTAGTGAGTATAGGAATAGTGGGATAAGACAGGTTAATGTGAGGCTGGAGGAATGGTGCAGGAGGGAGGGCTTCAGATTCCTGGGTCTTTGGGACCAGTTCTGGGGCAGGAGAGATCTGTTCAAGATGGACGGGTTGCCCCTCAACAGAGCTGGGACCAATGTCCCAGCTAGTGCTTTGGGGGAGGGTTTAAACTAATTTGGTAGCGGGATGGGCACCAGGATGAAACATCGGAGAGGAGATACAAGGTGCACAGAGGACTGGGAGGGACAAGAGAATAGTTCAGAAATAGGAGGGATCAGACAGGGGGTAAATGCGAGGCAGTCTAAAATGAGATTGGAGTGCACGTGCGTAAATGCACGTAATGTGGTAAATGAGGTCGGTGAGCAGCAGGCTCATATCGCCACACGGAACTAAGATATAGTGGCAATAACAGAGACTTGGCTCAAAGAAGGGGAGGATTGTGTACTTAATATTCCTGGCTATAAGGGATTCAGGAAAGATGGGGAAGGAAAGAAAGGATGGGGGGATAGCAGTATTGATCAAAGAAACTATTATAGCACTGGAAAGGGATGATGTAGTTGAGGGGTCAAAAACAGAATCTATTTGGTTAGAATTAAGGAACAATAGAGGAGCTATTACACTACTGGGTGTATACTATAGGGCATCAAATACTGGGAAGGAGATAGAGGTGCAAATCTGCAGGCAAATTACAGAAAGATGCAAGAACTATAGAGTAGTGATAATGGGGGACTTCAATATCCCAATAGACTGGCACAATAACAGTATAAAGAGGGGGAGAAATTGGTGAAATGTGTTCAAGATGACTTTCTGGGACAGTCTGTGTCCAGTCCAACCAGGAAGGAAAAAGTGCTGGATCCAATTCTAGGGAATGAAGTGGGGCAGGTGGAGCATGTTTCAGGTGGGAGAGCATTTGGGGAACAGTGATCATATTATCATTAGGTTTAGAATAGTTATGGAAAGGGGCAAGGAACAATCAAATATGAAAATGCTAAACTGGAGGAGGGCAAATTTCAGTGAGTTATAAAGGGATCTTGTCCAGGTGGATTGGAATCAAAAATTGGGAAGCAAAACAATAATTGAACAATGGGAGGCCTTCAAGGAGGATTTTATTCGGGTACCGAATAGACACATCCTTATGTGGGGGAAAGGAAGGGCATCCAAAGCTAGAGCTCCCTGGATGACTAAAGATATAGAGATTAAAATGAAACAGGAAAAGGAGGCTTGTGATGAATGTAAGGTCCGTAATACAGTAGAGAACAAAGCCGGCTTCAGAAATTACAGAGGAGATCAAAGAAGGGAATAAGAGGGGAAGAGAGAGAATAAGAACATAATAAGAACATAAGAAATAGGAGCAGGAGTAGGCCAATCGGCCCCTCGAGCCTGCTCCGCCATTTAATAAGATCATGGCTGATCTGATCCTAACCTCAAATCTAAATTCATGTCCAATTTCCTGCCCGCTCCCTGTAACCCCTAATTCCCTTTACTTGTGAGAATAGATTAGCAGCTAACATAAAATGGAACCCAAAAGTCTTTTATAAATATATAAAAATAGTAAAAGGGTAGTCAAAGGAAGACTGATTAGTGACAAAAAAGGAGATTTTCTTGTGGAGGCAGAGGCTGTGGCTGAGGCACTAAATGAAAACTTCGCATCAGTCTTCACTAGAAAAGAGGATGCTGCCATTGTAGCAGTAAAGGAGGTGGTAGTAGCGATATTGGATAGGATAAAAATAGATAAAGAGGAGGTACTTAAAAGATCGGCAGTACTCAAAGTAAAAAAATCACTTAGTCCAGATGAGCTGCATCCTAGGTTACTGAGGGAAGGGTGGAAATTGCAGAACCACTGGCCACAATCTCCCAATCCTCCTTAGAAAAAGGGACAGTGCTGGAGGATTGCAAATGAGACACCTGTGTTCAAAAAAGGGGAGAGCGATAAACCCAGCAATTACAGGCGAGTCAGCCGAACGTTGGTGGTGGGGAAACTTTTAGAGACAATAATCCAGGACAAAATTAATTGACACTTGGGAAAGTCTGGGCTAATAAACGAAACTCAGCACGGATTTGTTAAAGGAAAATCATGTTTGACTAACTTGACTGAGTTCTTTGATGAACAATTCTAAAACGGGTACAGGAACAGAGATATGGGGGTATATATACACAAATCGTTGAAGTTGGTAGGGCAGGTTGAGAAAGTGGTTAAAAAAGCATACGGGATCCTGGGCTTTATAAATAGAGGCACAGAGTACAAAAGTATGGAAGTCACGATGAACCTTTATAAAACACTGGTTTGGCCACAACTGGAGTATTGTGTCCAGTTCTGGGCACTGCACTTCAGGAAAGATGTGAAGGCCTTAGAAAGGGTGCAGAAGAGATTTACTAGAATGATTCCAGGGTTGAGGGACTTTAGTTATGTGGATAGACTGGAGAAGCTGGGATTGTTCTCCTGGGAACAGAGAAAGTTGAGAGGAGATTTGATAGAGGTATTCAAAATCATGACGGGTCTAGACAGAGAGAAACTGTTCCCATTGGCGGAAGGGTCAAGAGCCAGAGGACATAGATTTAAAGTGATCGACAAAAGAATCAAAGGTGACATAAGGAAAAACTTTTTGTTTTTTTACACAGCGAGTGGTTGGGATCTGGAATGCACTGCCCGAGGGGGTGGTGGAGGCAGATTCAATCATGGCCTTCAAAAGGGAACTGGATAAGTACTTGAAAGGAAAAAAATTGCAGTGCTACGGGGATAGGGCGGGGGAGTAGGACTAGCTGGATTGCTTTTGCATAGAGCCGGCACTGACTCGATGGGCCGAATGGCCTCCTTCCATGCTGTAACCTTTTTACGGTTCTAAGTAACGGAGAGAGTTGATGAGGGTAGTGTGGTTGATGTTGTGTATATGGACTTTCAAAAGGCATTCGATAAAGTACCACATAATAGACTTGTTAGCAAAATTAAAGCCTACGCGATTAGAGTGACAGTGGCAGCGTGGATATAAAATCGGCTAGGGGACAGAAAGCAGAGAGTAGTGGTGAACGGTTGTTTCTCAGACTGGAGGGAAGTATATCGTGGTGTTCCCCAGGGGTCAGTATAAGATCACTGCTCTTTTTGTTTATATATTAATGACCTGGACTTGGGTATAGAGGGTATAATTTCAAAGTTTGCAGATGACATGAAACTCGGAAATGTAGTGAACAATGTGGAGGATAGTAACAGACTTCAGGAGGACAGACAGACTGGTGAAATGGGCAGACACATGGCAGTTGAAATTTAAGAACATAAGAAATAGGAGCAGGAGTAAATCAAATGGCCCCTCAAGCCTGTTCTGCCATTCAATAGGATCATGGCTGATCTTCGACCTTAACTCCAATTTCCCGCCCGATCCCCATATTCCTTGATTCCCTTAGAGTTAACGCAGCGAAGTGTGAAGTGATGCATTTTGGTAGGAAGTATGAGGAGAGGCAATATTAACTAAATGGTACAATTTTAAAGGGTGTGCAAGAACAGAGAGACCTGGGGTTGCACATACACAAATCTTTGAAGGTGCCAGGACAAATTGAGAAGGCTGTTAAAAAAGCATTTCAGATCTAGGGCTATATTAATAGAGACAGAGTACAATCACTGATGATTGCACAGTGTTCAGTTCCATTCGCAACCCCTCAGATAATGAAGCAGTCCGTGCCCACATGCAGCAAGATCTGGACAACATCCAGGCTTGGGCTGATATGTGGCAAGTAACATTCGCTCCAGACAAGTGCCAGGCAATGACCATCTCCAACAAGAGAGTGTCTAACCACCTCCCCTTGACTTTCAACGGCATTACCATCGCCGAATCCCCCACCATCAACATCCTGGGGGTCACCATTTACCAGAAACTTAACTGGACCAGCCATATAAATACAGTGGCTACAAGAGCAGGTCAGAGGCTGGGTATTCTGCGGCGAGTGACTCACCTCCTGACTCCCCAAAGCCTTTCCACCATCTACAAGGTACAAGTCAGGAGTGTGATGGAATACTCTCCACTTGCCTGGATGAGTGCAGCTCCAACAACACTCAAGAAGCTCAACACCATCCAGGACAAAGCAGCCCGCTTGATTGGGACCCCATCCACCACCCTAAACATTCACTCCCTTCACCACCGGCGCACTGTGGCTGCAGTGTGTACCATCCATAGGATGCACTGCAGCAACTCACCAAGGCTTCTTCGACAGCACCTCCCAAACCCGCGACCTCTACCACCTAGAAGGACAAGAGCAGCAGGCACATGGGAACACCACCTGCACGTTCCCCTCCAAGTCACACACCATCCTGACTTGGAAATATATCGCCGTTCCTTCATCGTCGCTGGGTCAAAATCCTGGAACTCCCTTCCTAACAGCACTGTGGGAGAACCTTCACCACACGGACTGCAGCGGTTCAAGAAGGCTGCTCACCACCACCTTCTCAAGGGCAATTAGGATGGGCAATAAATGCCGGCCTCGCCAGCGACGCCCACATCCCATGAACGAATAATAAAAAAAAAGGATGTCCAGGCCTTGGAGAGGGTGCAGAAGAGATTTACTAGAATGGTGCCAGGGATGAGAGACTTCAGTTATGTGGAGAGACTGGAAAAGCTGGGATTGTTCTCCTTAGAACAGAGAAGGTTAAGTGGGGATTTAATAGAGGTGTTCAAAATCATGAATGGTTTTGACAGAGTAATTAAGGAGAAACAGTTTCCAGTGGCAGGAGGGTTGGTAATCAGAGGACACAGATTTAAGATGATCCATAAAAGAGCCTGAGGCGACATGAGGAAACTTTTTTTTTTTACGCAGCGAGTTGTAGTGATCTGGAATGTGCTGCCTGAAAGGACGGTAGAAGCAGATTCAATACTAACTTTCAAAAGGGAATTAGATAAATACTTGAAGGGAAAAAATTTATAGGGCTATGGGGAAAGCGCAGGGAAGTGGGACTAATTGGTTAGCTCTTTCAAAGAGCCAGCACAGGCACGAAGGGCCGAATGGCCTCCTCCTGTGCTATACCTACTATGGCTGATCTGTATCTTAACTCCATTTACCCACCTTGGTTCCATAATCCTGAACACCCTTGGCTTGCAAACATCTAGCAATCTCGGTTTTGACATTTTCAACTGACCCCTAGCCTCAACAGCTTTTTGGGGGAAGAGAATTCCAGATTTCCACTACCCTTTCTGTGAAGATGTGCTTTCTGACATCACTCCTGAATGGCCTGGCTCTATTCTTAAGGTTATGCCCCCTTGTTCTGGATTCTCCATCAGAGGAAATAGTTTCTCGTCCTTTGATCATCTTAAACAGCTCAATTAGATCACCTCTTAGCTTGTATTCTCTTGAGTGTAGAAGGCTAAGTCTATGCAAACCGTCCTCATAATTTAACCCTTTTAGGCCTGGTATCATTCTGGTGAATCTGCGTTGCACCCACTCCAAGGCAAATATATCCTTCCTGAGGTGCGGTGCCCAAAACTGAACACAGTACTCCAGATACGTTCTAACCAGAGCTCTGTACAGCCGTAGCAAAAGAACATAAGAACATAAGAAATAGGAGCAGAGTAGGCCATTCGGCCCCTCGAGCCTGCTCTGCCATTCAATAAGACCATGGCTGATCTTCCACCTCAACTCCACTTTCCCGCCTGATCCCCATATCCCTTGATTTCCTTAGAGTACAAAAATCTATCGATCTCAGCCTTCAATACTCAATGACTGAGCATCCACAGCCCTCTGGGGTAGAGAATACCAAAGATTCACAACCCCAAGTGAAGAAATTTCTC
This sequence comes from Heptranchias perlo, assembly GCF_035084215.1. NCBI lineage: Eukaryota > Metazoa > Chordata > Chondrichthyes > Hexanchiformes > Hexanchidae > Heptranchias > Heptranchias perlo. The sequence goes on from NW_027139490.1 coordinate 125,616, forward strand.
CTCATCTCAGTCCTAAATGGCCGACCCTGAAAAGGAGAGTCCGAGAGGTGAGCGCAGTGTAAAAGGAGAGTCCGAAAGGTGAGCGCCATGTAAAAGGAGAGTCCCGAGAACGGGAAGAGAGTCTGAGAGGTGAACACAGTGTAAATCTAAGACAAGTCATGGTAGCAGAGCTTGCACCTGTGATATGCTCCTCCTGCACTATGTGGGAAGTCATGGACACTACAGGTGTCCCTGGCAACCACGTGTGCAGGAAGTGTGTCCACCTACAGCTACTGACTAACCGTATTTCGGAGCTGGAGCTGCGGGTGGATTCACTGTGGAGCATCCGCGATGCTGAGACTATCGTGGATGGCACATTCAGTGAGGTGATCACACCGCAGGTAAAGATTACGCAGGCAGAAAGGAAATGGGTGACCGCCAGGCAGAGTAAAAGGACTAGGCAGGTAGAGCAGGAGTCCGCGGGGCCATCTCCCTCTCAAACAGATATACCTTTGGATACTGTTGGGGGAGATGGCTTACCAGGGGAAAGCAGCAAGAGCCAAGTTCGTGGCACCACGGGTGGCTCTGCTGCACAGGAGGGGAGGAATAAGAGTGGCAGGGCTATATTGATAGGGGATTCAATTATAACGAGAACAGATAGGCATTTCTGCGGCCACAAACGTGACTCCAGGATGGTATGTTGCCTCCCTGGTGCTAGGGTCAAGGATGTCACGGAGCAGCTGCAGGGGGAGGGTGAACAGCCAGTAGTCGTGGTCCACATCGATACCAACGACATAGGTTTAAAAAACAAGGGATGAGGTCCTGCAAGGTGAATTTAAGGAGTTAGGAGATAAATTAAAAAGCAGGACCTCAAAGGTCGTGATCTCAGAATTACTACCAGTGCCACGTGCTAGTAGGCCCCCAAACAGTAGTGGAGATGTAGGGGAGGGCATTAAACAGGAAATTAGAGACGCATGCAAGAAGGGTACAACTATAATCATGGGTGACTTTAATCTACATACAGATTGGTCAAACCAAATTAGCAATAATACTGTGGGGAAAGAATTCCTGGAGTGTGTACATGATGGTTTTCTAGACCAATACGTTGAGGAACCAACTAAAGAACAGGCGATCCTAGTCTGGGTATTGTGCAATGAGAAAGGATTAATTAACAATCTTGTTGTGTGGGGTCCCTTACGGAAGAGCGACCATAACATGATAGAATTCCTCATTAAGATGGAGAGTGAAGTAGTTGAATCCGAAACTAGGGTCCTGAATCTAAATAAAGGAAATTACAAAAGTATGAGATGCGAGTTGGCTATGATAGATTGGGGAACTTTACTAAAAGGGATGACGGTGGATAGGCAATGGCTAATATTTAAAGAACGTGTGCAGGAATTACAACAATTATTCATTCCTGTCTGGCGCAAAAATAAAACAGGAAAGGTGGCTCAACCATGGCTTACAAAAGAAATTAGGGATAGTATTAGATCCAAAGAGAAGACATATAAAATTGCCAGAAAAAGCTGCAAGCCTGAGGATTGGGAGCAGTTCAGAATTCAGCAAAGGAGGTCAAAGAGATTGATTAAGAGGGAAAAAATAGAGTATGAGAGTAAACTAGCGAGAACATAAAAACTGACTGTAAAAGCTTCTATAAATAATGTCAAGAGAAAAAGATTAGTGAAGACAAATGTAGGTCCCTTACAGTCAGAAATGGGGGAAATTATAATGGGGAACAAAGAAATGGCAGAACAATTACTTTGGTTCTATCTTCACAAAGGAGGACACAAATAACCTCCCAGGAATGTTAGAGAACCAAGGGTCTAGTGAGAGGGAGGAATTGAAGGAAACCAGTATTAGTAAAAAAAAGTGTTAGGGAAATTAATGGGGCTGAAGGCTGACAAATCCCCAGGGCCTGATAATCTATATCACAGAGTACGAAAGGAAGTGGCCCTGGAAATAGTGGATGCATTGGTGATCATCTATCAAAATTCTATAGACTCTGGAACAGTTCCTACAGATTGGAGGGTGGCAAATGTAACCCCACTACTTAAAAAAGGAGGGAGAGAAAAAACAGGGAATTACAGACCAGTTAGCCTCACATCAGTAGTGGGGAAAATGCTAGAGTCTATTATAAAAGATGTGATAACAGAACACTTGGAGGGCATTAACGGGATTGGACAAAGTCAGCATGGGTTTATGAAAGGGAAATCATGCTTAACAAATCTACTGGAGTTTTTTTTGAGGATGTAACTAGTAGAATAGATTGGGGAGAACCAGTGGATGTGGTGTATTTGGATTTTCAGAAGGCTTTTGATAAGGTCTCACACAAGAGGTTAATGTGCAAAATTAAAGCACATGGGTTGGGGGGAATATACTGGCATGGATTGAGAATTGGTTGACAGACAGGAAACAGAGAGTAGGAATGAACGGGTCTTTTTCTGGGTGGCAGGCAGTGACTAGTGGGGTACCGCAGGGATCAGTGCTTGGGCTCCAGCTATTCACAATATATATCAATGATTTGGATGAGGGAACTAAATGTAACATTTCTAAGTTTGCAGACGACACAAAGCTGGGGTAGAATGTGAGCTGTGAGGAGGATGTAAAGAGGCTCCAATGTGATTTAGACAAGTTGGGTGAGTGGGCAAGAACATGGCAGATGCAGTATAATGTGGATAAATGTGAGGTTATCCACTTTGGTTGTAAAAACAGAAAGGCAGATTATTATTTGAATGGTGATAGATTGGGAAAAGGGGAGGTGCAATGAGACGGGGTGTCCTTGTACACTAGTCACTGAAAGCAAGCATTCAGGTGCAGCAAGCAGTTAGAAAGGCGAATGGTATGTTGGCCTTCATTGCAAGAGGATGTGAGTACAGGAGCAGGGATGTCTTACTGCAGTTATACAGGGCCTAGGTGAGACCACATCTGGAGTATTGTGTGCAGTTTTGGTCTCCTTATCTGAGGAAGGATGTTCTTGCATGGAGGGAATGCAACGAAAGTTTACCAGGCTGATTCCTGGGATGGCAGGACTGACGTGTGAGGAGAGATTGGGTCGACTAGGCCTATATTCACTAGAGTTTAGAAGAATGAGAGGTGATCTCATCGAAACATACAAAATTCTAACAGGACTAAACAGACTAGATGCAGGGAGGATGTTCCATAAGAACATAAGAAATAGGAGCAGGAGTAGGCCAATCGGCCCCTCAAGCCTGCTCCGCCATTCAATAAGATCATGGCTGATCTGATCCTAAACTCAAATCTAAATTCATGTCCAATTTCCTGCCCGCTCCCCGTAACCACTAATTCCCTTTACTTCTAGGAAACTGTCTATTTCTGTTTTAAATTTATTTAATGATGTAGCTAACTGTATGCAGTATTCCAGGTGCGGTCTCACCAATACCTTATATAACTGCAGCAATACCTCCCTGTTTTTATATTCTATCCCCCTAGCAATAAAAGCCAACATTCCGTTGGCCTTCTTGATCACCTGCATACTAACTTTTTGATTTTCTTGCACTCGGACCCCCAGATCCCTTTGTACTGCAGTACTTTCCAGTTTCACGCCATTAAGATAATAACTTGCTCTCTGATTTTTCCTGCCAAAGTGCATAACCTCACATTTTCCAGTATTGTATTGCATCTGCCAAATCTCCGCCCACTCACCCAGCCTGTCTATATCCCCCTGTAAGTTTTTTATGTCCTCCTCACTCTCCACTTTCTCTCCCATCTTTGTATCATCTGCAAACTTTGATATGTTACACTCGGTCCCCTCCTCCAAATCGTTAATATAGATTGTAAAGAGTTGGGGACCCAGCACCGACCCCTGCGGAACACCACTGGCTACTGGTTGCCAGTCCGAGAATGAACCATTTATCCCAACTCTCTGCTTCCTGTTAGATAACCAATCCTCCACCCAAATTCCCGATGGCTGGGGAGTCCAGAACCAAGGGTCACAGTCTCAGGATACGGGGTATGCCATTTAGAACCGAGATGAGAAATTTCTTCACTGAGAGGGTGGTGAACCTGTGGAATTCTCTACCACAGAAGGCAGTGGAGGCCAAGTCATTAGATGTATTCAAGAAGGAGATAGATATATTTCTTAATGCTAAAGGGATCAAGGGATATGGGGGAAAAGTGGGAACAGGGTAGACAATCAGCCATGATCATTTTGAATGGCGGAGCAGGACTGAAGGGCCTATTTTCTATGTTTTTCTGAGACTATGCTCCCTAGTTTTTCACTCTACAGCCAGGGGAAACAACCTCTCAGCATCTACTCTGTGAAGCCCACTCAATGATTTGGATGAAGGGACCGAATGTATGGTTGCTAAATTTGCTGATACAAAGGTATGTAGGAAAGTAAGTTGTGAAGAGGACATAAGGAGTCTGCAAAGGGATATAGATAGGTTAAGTGAGTGGGCAAAAATTTAGCAGATGGAATATAATGTGGGAAAATGTAAACTTGTCCACTTTGACAGGAGGAATAGAAAAGCAGTATATTATTTAAATAGAGAGGGATTGCAGAACTCTGAGGTACAGAGGGATCTGGGTGTCCCAGTACATGAATCACAAAAAGTTAGTATGCAGGTACAGCAAGTGATTAGGAAGGCAAATGGAATGTTGCCATTTATTGCAAGGGGAATGGAATATAAACGTAGAGATGTTTTGCTAAAGTTGAACAGGGCATTGGTGAGACCACATCTAGAATACTGTGTGCAGTTTTGGTCTCCTTATTTAAGAAAGGACATAATTGCTTTGGAGGCGGTTCAGAGAAGGTTCACTCGACTGATTCCTGGGATGAGGGGGTGATCTTATGAGGAAAGGTTGGACAAGTTGGGCCTGTATACACTGGAGTTTAGAAGAATGAGAGGTGATCTTATTGAAACATATAAGATCCTGAGGGGACTAGAAGGATTAGATGCTGAGAGGAAGTTTCACCTTGTGGGAGAGACTAGAACTAGGGGCCACAGTTTAAAAATAAAGGGTCTCCCATTTAAAACAGAGATGAGGAGAAATTTTTTCTCTCAGAGGGTCGTGAGTCCGTGGAACTCCCTTCCCCAGAGAGCGGTGGAGGCAGGGTCATTGACTGTTTTTAAGGCTGAGTTAGATAGATTCCTGATTAACAAGGGAGTCAAAGGTTATAGTAGGTAGATGGGAAAGTAGGGTTGATGTCACAATCAGATCAGCCATGATCTTATCAAATGGCAGAGCAGGCTCGAGGGGCCGAATGGTCTACTCCTGTTCTTAATTCATATGTTTGTATGTTCGTATATAATCTTATATACTTCAATTAGGTCATCTCTCATTCTTTTAAACTCGAGAGTATAGGCCCATTCTACTCAATCTCTCTTCATAGGACAACCCTCTCATCCCAGGAATCAATCTAGTGAACCTTCGTTGCACCACCTCTAAGGCAAGTATATCCTTTCTTAGGTAAGGAGACCAAAACTGTACACAGTGCTCCAGGTGTGGTCTCACCTAAGGCCTGTACAATTGCAGCAAGACTTCCTTACTCTTATACTCCAACCCTCTTGCAATAAAGGCTAACATACCATTTGCCTTGCTAATTGCTTGCTGTACCTGCATGTTAACTTTCTATGTTTCGTGTGCAAGGACACCCAAATTCCTCTGAACACCAAACATTTAATACTTTCTCACCATTTAAAAAATATTCTGTTTTTCTATTCTTCTAACCAAAGTGAATAACCTCACATTTCCCCACATTATACTCCATGTGCCACCTTCTTGCCCACTCACTTAACCTGTCTTATATCCCTTCGCAGACACTGTGTCCTGCTCACAGCTTAATTTCCCACCTAGCTTTGTATCGTCAGCAAATTGGATACACTACACTCGGTCCCTTCATCTAAGTCATTAATATAGATTGTAAATAGCTGAGGCCCAAGCACTGATCCTTGCGGCACCCCACTAGTTACAGCCTGCAAACCTGAGAATGACCCGTTTATCCCTACTCTCTGTTTTCTGTCTGTTAACCAATCCGCTATCCATACTAATATATTACCCTCAACTCCATGAACCCTTATCGTGTGTAACAGCCTTATTAAATGCCTCTTGAAAATCGAAATATACTACATCCACTGGCTCCCCTTCATCTACCCTGCTAGTTACATCCTCAAAAAACTAATAGATTTGTCAAACACGATTTCCCTTTCATAAAACCATGTTGACTCTACTTAATCATATTATGATTTTCTAAGTGCCGTTACCATCTCCTTAAAAATGGGTTCCAGCATTTTCCTGACGACTGATGTCAGGCTAACTGGCCTGTAGTTCCCTGTTTTCTCTCTCCCTCCTTTCTCGAATGGCGGTGTCACATTTGCTGCCTTCCAATCCATTGGGACCGTTGTAGAATCTAGGGAATTTTGGAAGATCACAACCAATGCATCCACTATCTCTGCAGCCACCTCTTTTAGAACCCTAGGATGTAGGTCATCAGGCCCAGGGGATTTGTCTGCTTTTAGTCCCAATAATTTCTCCAGTACTTTTGCTTTACTGAAAATAATTACTTTAAGTTCGTCACTTTCATTAGACCCTTGGTGTCCCACTATCTCTGGTATGTTTTTTTGTGTCTTCTCCTGTGAAGAGACTTACAAAAGATTTGTTTAACGTCTCTGCCATTTCCTTGTTCCCCATTATAATTTCTCCAGTCTCAGCCTCTAAGGGACCCACGTTTACTTTTGCTACTCTCTTCCTTTTTACATACTTGTAGAAGCTCTTACAATCTGTTTTTATATTTCTTGCTAGTTTACTCTCATATTCTATTTTCTCCCTCTATCAATTTTTTGGTCATTCTTTGCTGGTTTCTAAAACTCTCCCAATCCTCTTGGCAACATTATAAGCCTCTTCTTTTAATCTAATACTATCCTTAACTTCTTTAGCCACGGATGGATCACTTTTCCAGTAGAGCTTTATTCCTCAATGGAATATATATTCGTTGAGAATCATGAAATGTTTCTTTAAATGTTCACCATGGCTGATCTATCATCGTATCTTATAAAATCATAGAAAGGTTACAGCATGGAAGGAGGCCATTCGGCCCATCGAGTCCACACCAGCTCTATGCAAGAGCAATCCAACTAATCCCACTCCCCCGCCCTATCCCTGTAGCCCTGCAATTTTTTTCCTTTCACGTACTTATTCAGATCCCTTTTGAAGGCCATGATTGCAACTACCTCCACCACCCCATCGGGCAGTGCATTCCAGATCCTAACCACTCGCTGTGTAAAAAAGTTTTTCCTCATGTCACCTTTGGTTCTTTTGCCAATCACCTTAAATCTGTGTCCTCTGGTCCTTGACCCTTCCGCCAATGGGAACAGTTTCTCTCAATCTTCTCTGTCTAGGCCCTTCATGATTTTGAACACCTCTATCAAATCTCCTCACAATCATCTCTGTTCCAAGGAGAACAACCCCAGCTTCTGCAGTCCATCCAAGTCCCTCATCCTTGGAATCATTCTAGTAAATCTCTTCTGCACCCTCTCTAAGGCCTTCACATCTTTCCTGAAGTGCGGTGCCCAGAACTGGACACAATACTCCAGTTGTGGCCGAACCAGTGTTTTATAAAGGTTCATCATGACATCCATACTTTTGTACTCTATGCCTCTATTTATAAAGTCCAGGATCCCGTATGCTTTTTCAATTGCTTTCTCAACCTTCCCTGCCACCTTCATTGATTTGTGCACATATACCCCTAAATCTCTCTGTTCCTGTACCCCTTTTAGAATTGTGCCCTCTAGTTTCTATTGCCTCTCCTCGTTCTTCCTACCGAAATGTAACACTTCGCATTTTTCTGCGTTAAATTTTATCTGCCACGTGTCCGCCCATTCCACCAGCCTGTCTATATCCTCTTGAAGTCTATCACTATCCTCCTCACTGTTCACTACCCTTCCAAGTTTTGTGACATCTGCAAATTTTGAAATTGTGCCCTGTACACCCAAGTCCAAGTCATTAATATATCAAGAAAAGCAGTGGCCCCAACAGTGACCCCTGGGGAACACCACTGTACACCTCCCTCCAGTCTGAAAAACAACTGTTCACCACTACTCTCTGTTTCCTGTCCCTTAGCCAATTCTGTATCCATGTTGCTACTGCCCCTTTATTCCATGGGCCGCAATCTTGATGATACGCCTACCGTGCAGCACTTTATCAAATGCCTTTTGAAAGTTCATATACACCACATCAACTACATTGCCCTCATCTACCCTCTCTGTTACTTCATCAAAAAACTATCAGGTTAGTTAAACACGATTTGCCTTTAACAAATCTGTGCTGGCTTTCCCTAATCAATTCACAGTCGTCCAAGTGACTTAATTCTATCCTGGATTATCGTTTCTAAAAGTTTCCCCACCACTGAGGTTAAACTGACTGGCCTGTAGTTGCTGGGTTTATCCTTACACCCTTTTTTGAACAAGGCTGTAACATTTGTAATTCTCCAGTCCTCTGGCACCACCCCCATATCCATGGATGTTTGGAAGATTATGGCCAGTACCTCCGCAATTTCCACCCTTACTTCCCTCAGCAACCTAGGATGCATCCCATCCGGACCAGGTGACTTATCTACTCAAAGTACAGCTAGCCTTTCAAGTACCTCTTCTTAATCAATTTTTAGCCCATCCAGTATCTCAACTATATCTTCCTTTACTGAGACTGTGGCAGCATCTTTTTCCTTGGCAAAGACAGATGCAAAGTACTCATTTAGTACCTCGGCCATCCCCTCTGCCTCCATGAGTAGATCTCCTTTATGGTCCCTAATCGGCCCCACCCCTCCTCTTACTACCCGTTTACATGCCTGTAGAAGACTTTTGGATTCCCTTTTATGTTGGCCACCAGTCTATTCTCATACTCTCTCTTTGCCCCTCTTATTTCCTTTTTCACTTCCCTTCTGAACTTTCTATATTCTGCCTGGTTCTCACTTGTGTTATCAACCTGACATCTGTCATATGCCGCTTTTTTCCCTTTTCATCTTACTCTCTATCTCTTTCGTCATCCAGGGAGCTCTGGCTTTAGTTGCCCTAGCTTTCTCCCTCGTGGGAATGTGCCTAGACTGTAGCCGAACCATCTCCTCCTTAAAGGCCGCCCACTGTTCAATTTCAGATTTGTCTGCCAATCCTTGATTCCAATTTACCCGGGTCAGATCCGTTCTTATCGTATTGAAAGTGACCCTCCTCCAATTGAGTATTTTTACTTTAGAGTGGTCCATGTCCTTTTCCATAGCTATTCTAAACCTTATGATACTATGATCGCTGCTCCCTGAATGTTCCCCCACTGACACTTGCTCCACTTGGCCCATCTCATTCCCTAGAACCAAGTCCAGCAATGCCTCCTTCCTCATTGGGCTGGAAAAGTACCAGTTGAGAAAGTTATCCTGCCTCTGTGCCCCTTATATTATTATTGTTATCCCAGTCTATATTAGGATATTGAAGTCCCCAGTTATCACTACTCGAATAGCTTTTAATCTAATTTCCCAGTCTACCTTAGCCAACTTGCCCCTCATACCTATGTAATTGGTTTTGGACTTAAGTACGTCACTCTCAAACTCAATGTTAACTTCTATCCTATGATGATCACTGTTCCCCAGAGGATCCCTTACTATGAGATTACTAATTAACCCTGCCTCATTACACAAGACAAGATCTAAAAGAGCATGTTCCCTGGTTGGTGCCACAAAGTATTGTTCTAGGAAACTGTCTCGAATGCATTCTATGAACTCGTTCTCCAAATTACTTTTGCCAATTTGATTTGCCCAGTCTATATGAAGATTAAAGTCCCCCACGATTATTGCATTACCTTTGTTACAAGCTCCTCTTATTTCTTAATACTCTGTCCATCAGTATAACTAATGTTAAGGGGGCCTATAAACCACTCCCACCAGTGTTTTTTGCCCCATTATTTCTTATCTCCACCCATACTGATTCTAGTTCCTGATCTTCCAAGCCAAGATCCTTTCTCACAACTGTCTTTATGTCATCCTTTATTATCAGGGCTACTCCCCCCACTCCTCCTCCTCTTTTACCATTTTGTCTGTCTTTTCAAAAAGTCAAGTACCCTGGAATATTTAGTTCCCAACCATGGTCATGTTGCAACCACGTCTCAGTAATCGCTACTAGATGGAACCCATTTATCTGTGTGCCATTAATTCGTCTATCTTGTTACGAATGCTTCATGCATTCAGATAAAGAGCCTTTCATTTTAACATTTTACTATTTTTCCCTTATTTGACCTTATTCACCAATGCACTATTACCGTTAAACTCTCTGTCCCTTCCTGTCACACTGTTTATATTTACCCAAATCGCTACACTGCTCTATGGCCTTGACTTTTCTCTTTAGATTTATAAATTCCACCCCCCCCCAACCTTTTTAGTTTAAAGCCCTATCTACAGCCCTAGTTATTCGATTCACCAGGACACTGGTCCCAGCCTGGTTTAAGTGGAGATCATCCCCAATGGAACAGCTCCCCCTTTTCCCAGTTCTGGTACCGGTGCCCCATCAATCGAAACCCCCATCTCCCACACCACTCTTTGATCTGTTTGACCCTATGCCAATTTGCGTGTGGCTCAGGTAGTAATTCAAAGATTATTGCCTTTGAGGTTCTGCTTATTAATTTGGACCCTAGCTCCTCAAACTCCCTCAGCAAAACCTCATTCCTAGTTCTACCTATGTTGTTGGTTCCTACTTGGACCATGACAATTGGATCCTCCCCCTCATGCTTCAAGTTCTTTTCCAGCCGCGAGGAGATATCCTTAACCCTGGCACCGAGCAACAACACAGCCTTCAGAACTCCCGGTCACGGCTGCAGAGAACAATATCTATCCCCAACTATACTGGGGATACCCTACCACTACCACATTCATTTTTACACCCCCCACTTGAATGGCTTGCTGTAGCACAGTGCTGTGGTCAGTTTGCCCATCCTCCCCGTAGTCTTTGTTCTCATCCATACAGGTAGCAAGTACCTCATACCTGTTGGACAAGGTCAAAGGCCGAGGCTCCTCCATCACTGCATCCTGGGTCCCCATACCTGCCTGACTCGCAGTCACATCCTCCTGTCCCTGACCACAGACCAAATCTAAACTACTACCAAACCAAAGGGGTGTGACTGCCCCCTGGATCAAGTGTCCAGATAACTCTACCCCTCCCTAATACATCACAATGTCTGCAGCTCAGACTCCAGCTCAACAACTCAGAGCTGTAGTTCCTCGAGTTGCAGACACTTACTGCAGTTGTGGTTACTCGGGATCTCGCTGTTCTCCAGCAACTCCCACATGCTGCAGTTACGACACACCACCTGCCCTGCCATCCCTATCTATCCTTGTTTTATATATTTAATTAGTTAAAATTTTTATTCACTCGATAGTTTTAGTTTATTAACTAATTAGTTTATCTAGTTTAAGTCTTTGATTTAATAAAATAATTATAGTTCCACGTCCTTTGTATTCCATCCCCCTTGAGATAAAGGCCAACATCCCATTAGCCTTTTTAATTATTTTTTGTACCTGTCCAATAGCTTTTAGTGATTTCTGTACTTGGACCCCTAAATCTCGCTGTTCATCCCCAGTTCCTGCTACTCAGAAAATACTTTAGAAAATACTCTGATCTCTTTCTTAGGTCCAAAGTGGATGAGCTCACACTTCCCCACATGAACTCCAGCTGCCACAGTTTTGCCCACTCACTGAATCTATCAATGTCCCTTCGCAACTTCCTGCTCCCATCTACACGATTTATTGCGCAACCTAACTTAGTGTCATCAGCAAACTTAGATATACATTCATCCAAGTCACTTATAAATATAGTGAAAAACTGAGGCCCCAATACAGATCCCTGGGTGAAACCACTACTCACATCCTGCCAATTTGAGTACATACCCATTATCCCTATTCTCTGTCTCCTACCTCCTAATCAATTCCCTACCCAAGCCAATATGTTGCCTGCAATTCCATGCGCTCTCATTTTTGTAAACAGTCTCTTATGTGGAACCTTGTCGAATGCCTTCTGGAAGTCCATAAATAACATCCATAAGACATTCCCTTATCTACCACGTTAGTTACGTCGTCAGAAAATTCAACTAGGTCCGTTAGACATGACTTACCCTTTACAAATCCATGCTGAATCTCTCTGATGAGCTCATATTTGTCCATGTTCTCAGTCACTCTGTACCTAATAACAGATTCTAGTAATTCGCCCACAACTGACGTTAGACTAATAGGCCTATAATTTCCTTTTTTATCTCTCTTATCCTTCTTAAATAATGGAATGACATTGGCAATTTTTCAATCCAAGGGGACAATTCCTGAATCAAGAGAGTTTTGGAAGATCATGACTAACGCAGCAACAATTTCTTCACCTGACATGCTGATGCCCCCCCCACTGTCCACCCATCCTGTCCCCCTACCTCCTGCTCCCCCTCCTCCGTGTCCTGCTCTCCCACCACCCGTCCTGTTCCTCCCACCCCCCCCACCCCACCCGTGTCCTGCTCCCCCCCACGTCCTGCTCCACCACCCCCCGTGTTCTGCCCATATGCCACCAGTGGCTATCCATGGTCCCAGTCAGGGTGCGATGTACTCTGGACTGGCTCAGACTCCCAGGGTAAGGAATGTCCCAGAAAGCTCCAGTCAGTGCTCAGCACAGGTGCGTCAGAGCAAGGAGACTCACTGTGGGACCCCGGCCATCGCTAAACAACGAAGTAAAATTTCAATTCATGTCTACTTTTCAACAGGAAGTAAGAGAATACTCTGAATAGAAAGCAGCTTTGAGCCTCCCTTCCCTCTAGTACCTTTACTTTAATTTAGGGGATGGGTAAATCAGAGTTCACCAACCGCATGACATGCTGCTCACAAGGTAGTCTCGACATTCCAACACAATCTTTCACAGGCAAACGGTGAGAATTTACTGGAATTCAAACCTTATTGTCAGGACTGATATCCACATCTTCAATCTCCCCATCGTGAGCCCTGAAGTCAAAACTTTTCTTCATACTTGGGAACTGGGGGGGAAAAATATCCACTGTTTCCATTTATCTCTAAACATTTCCCTATTCATTCCATTTATCTCAATACATTTCCCCCGGCACAGACTGAGACGCCTCACCTCACTCACTCGGCACAGACTGAGACGCCTCACCTCACTCACTCGGCACAGACTGAGACGCCTCACCTCACTCACTCGGCACAGACTGAGACGCCTCACCTCACTCACTCGGCACAGACTGAGACGCCTCACCTCACTCACTCGGCACAGACTGAGACGCCTCACCTCACTCACTCGGCACAGACTGAGACGCCTCACCTCACTCACTCGGCACAGACTGAGACGCCTCACCTCACTCACTCGGCACAGACTGAGACGCCTCACCTCACTCACTCGGCACAGACTGAGACGCCTCACCTCACTCACTCGGCACAGACTGAGACGCCTCACCTCACTCACTCGGCACAGACTGAGACGCCTCACCTCACTCACTCGGCACAGACTGAGACGCCTCGCCTCACCCCACTCACTCGGCACAGACTGAGACGCCTCACCTCACTCACTCGGCACAGACTGAGACGCCTCACCTCACTCACTCGGCACAGACTGAGACGCCTCACCTCACTCACTCGGCACAGACTGAGACGCCTCACCTCACTCACTCGGCACAGACTGAGACGCCTCACCTCACTCACTCGGCACAGACTGAGACGCCTCACCTCACTCACTCGGCACAGACTGAGACGCCTCGCCTCACCTCACTCACTCGGCACAGACTGAGACGCCTCGCCTCACCTCACTCACTCGGCACAGACTGAGACGCCTCGCCTCACCTCACTCACTCGGCACAGACTGAGACGCCTCACCTCACTCACTCGGCACAGACTGAGACGCCTCACCTCACTCACTCGGCACAGACTGAGACGCCTCACCTCACTCACTCGGCACAGACTGAGACGCCTCACCTCACTCACTCGGCACAGACTGAGACGCCTCACCTCACTCACTCGGCACAGACTGAGACGCCTCACCTCACTCACTCGGCACAGACTGAGACGCCTCACCTCACTCACTCGGCACAGACTGAGACGCCTCACCTCACTCACTCGGCACAGACTGAGACGCCTCACCTCACTCACTCGGCACAGACTGAGACGCCTCACCTCACTCACTCGGCACAGACTGAGACGCCTCACCTCACTCACTCGGCACAGACTGAGACGCCTCACCTCACTCACTCGGCACAGACTGAGACGCCTCACCTCACTCACTCGGCACAGACTGAGACGCCTCACCTCACTCACTCGGCACAGACTGAGACGCCTCACCTCACTCGGCACAGACTGAGACGCCTCACCTCACTCGGCACAGACTGTGACACCATAATAAGAATAAAACTGGACGGACCACCCGACATCGGACCACTAGGCACCAGACACGACAAAGGCAAACCAAGCCCAGTCAACCCTGCAAAGTCCTCCTCACTAAAATCTGGGGACTTGTGCCAAAATTGGAAGAGCTGTCCCACAGACTAGTCAAGCAACAGCCTGACATAGCCTTACTCACATAATCATACCTTTCAACTAACATCCCAGACCCCTGGGTATGTCTTGTCCCACCGGCAGGACAGACCCACCAGAGATGGCGGTACAGTGATATACAGTCAGGAGGGAGTGGTCCTGGGAGTTTTCAACATTGAAACCGGACCCCATGAAATCTCATGGCATCAGGTCAAACATGGGCAAGGAAACCTCCTGCTGATTACCACCTACCGCTCTCCCTCAGCTGATAGAATCATAGAAGTTTACAACATGGAAACAGGCCCTTCGGCCCAACATGTCCATGTCGCCCAGTTTATACCACTAAGCTAGTCCCAATTGCCTGCACTTGGCCCATATCCCTCTATACCCATCTTACCCATGTAACTGTCCAAATGCTTTTTAAAAGACAAAATTGTACCCGCCTCTACTACTGCCTCTGGCAGCTCATTCCAGACACTCACCACCCTTTGAGTGAAAAAATTGCCCCTCTGGACCCTTTTGTATCTCTCCCCTCGCACCTTAAATCTATGCCCCCTCGTTATAGACTCCCATAGATGAATCAGTCCTCCTCCATGTTGAGCACCACTTGGATGAAGCACTGAGGGTAGCAAGGGCACAGAATGTACTCTGGATGAGGGACTTCAATGTCCATCACCCAGAGTGGCTCAGTAGCACCACTACTGACCAAGCTGGCCGAGTCCTGAAGGACATAGCTGCCAGACTGGACCTCCGGCAGGTGGTGAGCGAACCAAGCAGGTGGTGAGGGAAAAACCTACTTGACCTCGTCC
Organism: Heptranchias perlo; assembly: GCF_035084215.1. Classification (NCBI taxonomy): domain Eukaryota; kingdom Metazoa; phylum Chordata; class Chondrichthyes; order Hexanchiformes; family Hexanchidae; genus Heptranchias; species Heptranchias perlo. The sequence goes on from NW_027139490.1 coordinate 140,904, forward strand.
TCACCAATCTACCTGTTGCAGATGCATCTGTCCACGACAGTATTGGTAGGAGTGACCACTGCGCAATCCTTGTGGAGACGAAGTCCCATCTTCACACCGAGGACACCATCCAACGTGTTGTGTGACACAACGATCATGCTAAATGGGATAGATTCAGAACAAATCTAGCAGCTCAAAACTGGACATCCATGAGGCGCTGTGGGCCATCAGCAGCAGCAGAATTGTATTCCAGCACAATTTATAACCTCATGGCCCGGCATATTCCTCACTCTACCATTACCAACAAGCCAAGAGATCAACCCTGGTTCAATGAGGAGTGGAGAAGAGCATGCCAGGAGCAGCACCAGGCGTACCTAAAAATGAGGTGCCAACCTGGTGAAGCTACAACTCAGGACTACATGCACGCTAAACAGCGGAAGCAACATGCTATAGACAGAGCTAAGCGATTCCACAACCAACGGATCAGATCAAAGCTCTGCAGTCCTGCCACATCCAGTCGTGAATGGTGGTGGACAATTAAACAACTAACGGGAGGAGGAGGCTCTGTAAACATCTCCATCCTCAATGATGGCGGAATCTAGCACGGGTGCAAAAGACAAGGCTGAAGCGTTTGCAACCATCTTCAGCCAGAAGTACTGAGTAGATGATCCATCTCGGCCTCCTCCAGATATCCCCACCATCACAGAAGCCAGTCTTCAGCCAATTCGATTCATTCCACGAGATATCAAGAAACGGCTGAGTGCACTGGATACAACAAAGGCTATGGGCCCGGACAACATCCCAGCTGTAGTGCTGAAGACTTGTGCTCCAGAGTTAGCCGTGCCTCTGGCCAAACTGTTCCAGTTCAGCTACAACACTGGCATCTACCCGACAATGTGGAAAATTGCCCAGATATGCACTGTCCACAAAAAGCAGGACAAATCCAATCCGGCCAATTACCGCCCCATCAGTCTACTCTCAATCATCAGCAAAGTGATGGAAGGTGTCGTTGACAGTGCTATCAAGCGGCACTTACTCACCAATAACCTGCTTACCGATGCTCAGCTTGGGTTCCGCCAGGACCACTCGGCTCCAGGCCTCATTACAGCCTTGGTCCAAACAGGGACAAAAGAGCTGAATTCCAGAGGTGAGGTGAGAGTGACTGCCCTTGACATCAAGGCAGCATTTGACCGAGTGTGGCACCAAGGAGCCCTAGTAAAATTGAAGTCAATGGGAATCAGGGGGAAAACTCTCCAGTGGCTGGAGTCATACCTGGCACAAAGGAAGATGGTAGTGGTTGTTGGAGGCCAATCATCACAGCCCCAGGACATTGCTGCAGGTGTTCCTCAGGGCAGTGTCCTAGGCCCAACCATCTTCAGCTGCTTCATCAATGACCTCCCCTCCATCATAAGGTCAGAAATGGGGATGTTCGCTGATGATTGCACAGTGTTCAGTTCCATTCGCAACCCCTCAAATAATGAAGCAGTCCGAGCCCGCATGCAGCAAGACCTGGACAACATCCAGGCTTGGGCTCATAAGTGGCAAGTAACATTCACGCCAGACAAGTGCCAGGCAATGACCATCTCCAACAAGAGAGAGTCTAACCACCTCCCCTTGACATTCAACGGCATTACCATCGCTGAATCCCCACCATTAACATCCTGAGGGTCACCATGGACCAGGTCAGAAGCTGGGTATTCTGCAACGAGTGACTCACCTCCTAACTCTCCAAAGCCTCTCCACCATCTACAAGGCACAAGTCAGGAGTGTGATGGAATACTCTCCATTTGCCTGGATGAGTGCAGCTCCAACACCACTCAAGAAGCGAGACACCGTCCAGGACAAAGCAGCCCGCTTGATTGGCACCCCATCCACCACCCTAAATATTCACTCCCTTCACCACCGGCGCACGGCGGCTGCAGTGTGTACCATCCACAGGATGCACTGCAGCAACTCGCCAAGGCTTCTTCCAAATCTCCAAAACCCACGATCTCTACCACCTAGAAGGACAAGGGCAGCAGGCACATGGGAACACCACCACCTGCATGCTCCCTTCCAAGTCACACACCATCCCGACTTGGAAATATATCGCCGTTCCTTCACCGTCGCTGGGTCAAAATCCTGGAACTCCCTTCCTAACAGCACTGTGGGAGAACCGTCACCACACGGACTGCAGCGGTTCAAGAAGGCGGCTCACCACCACCTTCTCAAGGACAATTAGGGATGGGCAATAAATGCCGGCCTTGCCAGCGATGCCCACATCCCATGAATAAATAAAAAAAAACCTCACCTCACTCACTCGGCACAGACTGCGACACCTCACCTCACTCACTCACTCGGCACAGACTGCGACACCTCACCTCACTCACTCACTCACTCGGCACAGACTGCGACACCTCACCTCACTCACTCACTCGGCACAGACTGCGACACCTCACCTCACTCACTCGGCACAGACTGCGACACCTCACCTCACTCACTCACTCACTCGGCACAGACTGCGACACCTCACCTCACTCACTCACTCACTCGGCACAGACTGCGACACCTCACCTCACTCACTCGGCACAGACTGCGACACCTCACCTCACTCACTCGGCACAGACTGCGACACCTCACCTCACTCACTCACTCGACACAGACTGCGACACCTCACCTCACTCACTCACTCACTCGGCACAGACTGCGACACCTCACCTCACTCACTCACTCACTCGGCACAGACTGCGACACCTCACCTCACTCACTCACTCACTCGGCACAGACTGCGACACCTCACCTCACTCACTCACTCGGCACAGACTGCGACACCTCACCTCACTCACTCGGCACAGACTGCGACACCTCACCTCACTCACTCACTCGGCACAGACTGCGACACCTCACCTCACTCACTCACTCGGCACAGACTGCGACACCTCACCTCACTCACTCGGCACAGACTGCGACACCTCACCTCACTCACTCGGCACAGACTGCGACACCTCACCTCACTCACTCGGCACAGACTGCGACACCTCACCTCACTCACTCACTCGACACAGACCGCGACACCTCACCTCACTCACTCGGCACAGACCGCGACACCTCACCTCACTCACTCGGCACAGACCGTGACGCCTCACCTCACTCACTCGGCACAGACTGAGACGCCTCACCTCACTCACTCGGCACAGACTGAGACGCCTCACCTCACTCACTCGGCACAGACCGTGACACCTCACCTCACTCACTCGGCACAGACCGCGACACCTCACCTCACTCACTCACTCACTCACTCACTCGGCACAGACTGCGACATTGCTCCAACTCAAATTTCACATAAGTCACAGCTAGGCATCTTTCAATTACTTTTTCGAAGTCAATGACGATTTTCAACACATACATACGGGAGCAGCAAAACTCTGTCCCAACAGGCACAATGAGGCCAGATAAACTTTACAGATACAGTTTGTGCTCTTTGTACCTCCCAGACCCGAATGTATCCGTCAACTCCCCCTGTGACGAGAATGGAGTGGTCCTGGTTGAATCGGACGGTTTTCTGAAGTGCATCTGCGCTGAAGTCAGTGTGTACAACGTGAAGTGGCTCCACTACCATCTCTCCCGTCTCATTCCGGACAAACCCGCTCACGTCACCTGCCATCTTATTGCCTGACTTTCGTTTCCTGGCTTCAGTCTTCTTTACTGCTGAGACACACACACAGGAAAGGGATGAGAAGGGGGAAGAGTTGAGATGAAAGAAAGTCGCAGAGACAGATGGACTGTGCATGAGAGAGACCGGGGGGGCAGACAGAGTGGGAGAGAGAGACACACAGACAGGAGCGGGGGGGTGGCAGACAGAGTGAGAGAGTGACAGAGAGACACACAGACAGGGGGGGGGGGGGGGGGGAGGCAAACAGAGTGAGAGACCGACCGGGGTGGGGAGACAGAGTTAGAGAGAGACCGGAGAGGGTGGGGGGGGGCAGACAGAGAGAGAGAGAGACTCCCACAGACTGGAGGTGGGGGGGCAGACAGAGTGAGAGAGACACACACAGACAGGGGTGGGGGGGGGGGCAGACAGAGTGAGAGAGAGACACACATAGACAGCAGGGGGGGGGGGGCAAACAGAGAGAGAGAGAGACTGGAGGGGGGGGGGGGCAGACAGAGTGAGAAAGAGACCGGGAAGGGGGGGGGGGGGCAGACAGACAGAGAGAGAGACCAGGCTGGGGGTGGGGGCGCAGACAGAGTGAGACACCGGGGGGGGGGGGGGGGGGGCAGACGGAGTGAGTCAGACAGACTGACAGACAGACACACCCCGACCCGGGGGGGCAGACAGAGTGAGAGAGAGGGGGAAAGAGCGGGGGACGGGGCAGACGGCACGAGGGAGGGGGCGGCAGACAGCGACTTGCTTTTATCTGTTAAAAAACTCATATCTGAGATGTACAAACCCTCACCCTTTACAAAAATAAACACAGGCAAATTGTTGGGACAAAGTAGAAAGACAACGCAGAGATGGGTTCTTGGGGCTTCTTCCCTTCAAAATCCCAAGGCCGCAAAACGCAAAGCAATTTCAATATATAAACTGGGAGATTGGGAGTTTGAATGAAAATTCCCAGTAAGCACTGACAATTCCAGCCTTACCTGTGTCCTCATTTTTAGGCGTTTTTCCCCCCGCTAGTTTCCCTTTGTCCTCTTGGAATCGGAGGATGTGACAAGTGGCATCCTGTCCCACTGCAAGAATATTCTCAGCCACTGCCATATTCATAGTGGCTCGCGTCTCTGTGTCATGGGAATGAACGAGGGTCGCTGACAGGCTTCCTGTGATACGCTCCAATCGCAAGAAATGCTGGCAGACAAAAGAAAGAATCAGAGATAGTAAAAACACCAGTTAAGGTCCTCGGGCAAATCATCATTATTGATCATAGAGACGTGCGTGTGTATGCGTGTGCGTGCGCATGCACACGATACGGTACTAACACAGACTGGGATAATAATAGTGCAAAGGGCAAAGAGGGGGAGGAATTCCTGAAATGTGTACAAGAGAACTTTCTTGATCAGTGTTTCCAGCCCAACGAGAAAGAAAGCAGTGCTGGATCTAGCTCTGGAGAATGAAGTGGGGCAAGTGGAGCATGTTTCAGTGGAGGAGCATTTGGGAACAGCGATCACAATATCATTAAATTCAGAATAGTTATAGAAAAGGACAAGGAACAATCAAATATGAAAATACTAAATGAATACTTCGCATCGGTCTTCACTAGAGAAGAGGATGTTGCCACTATCACAGTAAAGGAGGAGGTGGTAGCGATATTGAATAGGATAAAAATAAAGAGGAAGTACTTAAAAGGTTGGTAACACTCAAAGTAGAAAAGTCAACCAGTCCAGATGGGATGCATTCTCGGTTGCTGAGGGAAGGGTGGAAATTGCAGAAGCTCTACCCACAATCTTCCAATACTCCTTAGGCATGGGGGTGGTGCAGAGGATTGCAAACGTTCAAAAAGGGAGAAAGTGATAAAACTGGCAACTACAGGCCAGTCAGCCTAATGTCAGTGGTAGGAAAACTTTTAGAGACAATAATCTGGTTTCTTTGAAATTAATTGAAACTTGGAAAAATATGGGTTAATAAATGACAGCCAGCAAGGATTTGTTAAAGGCAAATAGTTTTTGATTAACTTGATTGAGCTAGTTTGAAGTAACAGAGCAGATTGATGAGGTTAATGCGGTTAATGTTGTGTATATGGACTTTCAAAATGCGTCAATGTGTATATTGCATGCGTCGGTCTGTATATCGTATGTGTTGGTTTGTATATTGCATGCGTCGTTGTGCGCGCGTCGTGGTATGTATGTTGGTGTGTATATTGTATGTGTCAAGAAAGAAAGACTTGCATTTATATAGCGCCTTTCACAACCTTGGGATGTCCCAAAGCGCCTTACAACCAATGAAGTACTTTTTTAAAAAAAAGTGTAACCACTGTTGTAAGGTAGGAAATGCAGCAACCAATTTGCACACAGCAAGGTCCCACAAACAGCAGATAATGTTTTAGTAATGTTGGTTGAGGGATAAATATTGCTCTTTGAAATAGTCCAATGGGATCTTTTATGTCCATCTGAGAGGGCAGACGGGTCTCGGTTTAACGTCTCATCTGAAAGACGGCACCTCCGACAGTGCAGCACTCCCTCAGTACTGCACTGAAGAGTCAGCCTGGATTATGTGCTCAAGTCTGTGGAGTGGGACTGTGAACCCACGACCTTCCAACTCAGACCAGAGTGCTATCAACTGAGCCACAGCTGACACTTGTGTGTATGTTGTATGTGTTCGTGTGTACACCGTATGTGGCTGTAATGTATACACATGGTGTGTACAGTATATTTAAGGGTAGATGGTATAAACTCGACAGGACTCACCACTCCGTTGCTGATGCCGGTCTTGGATGCGCCTCCTCCCCCCGCAGTCACCACCAGGTCGGCCCTCGGGACGCTGACGGTGTAAAGAGGGAAGGGAGCGCGGTATAACTCGGGAGCACCGCGGCGGCCCATGGCCCGGAGCCGGTAGCTGAGCTCAGGCTCTGGGCTCTCTCGGCCTTTGCTCTCTCGGGCTCAGGGCGCTCGGGCCTCGACTCTCAACATTCGCTCTCTCCGGTGACGCGGATCACAGAACACATCAGCACTTGGCGACTGACACGTGACCTATTGAGGGGCGTGGTCTTCGGGTGCCATGTCTGTGCGGGGCAGTGTGTTAGAGGAGCGACGACCGCCATGTCTGTGCGGGGCAGTGTGTTAGAGGAGCGACGACCGCCATGTCTGTGCGGGGCAGTGTGTTAGAGGAGCGACGACCGCCATGTCTGTGCGGGGCAGTGTGTTAGAGGAGCGACGACCGCCGTGGGAAGGAGGAAGCCTCCGAAAGCTTGTGGAATTTAAAATAAATTTGTTGGACTATAACTTGGTGTTGTAAAATTGTTTACAATTGTCAACCCCAGTCCATCACCGGCATCTCCACATCATGTCTGTGTGGGGCAGTGTGTCGGAGGAGCGACGGGCGCCATGTCTGTGCGGGGCATTGTAAACAATTTTACAACACCAAGTTATAGTCCAGCAATTTTATTTTAAATTCACAAGCTTTCGGAGGCTTCCTCCTTCGTCAAGTGAACGATGTGACGTTCACCTGATGCCGGAGTCAATGTTGAGGACTCCCAGGGCCACTCCCACCCGACTGTGTCTCACTATGCCCACACCTGTGGTGGGTCTGTCCTGCCGGTGGGACAGGACATACCCAGGGATGGTGATGGAGGAGTTGGGACGTTGGCTGGTAGATATGATTCTGTGAGAATGTCTATGTCAGGCTGTTGCTTAACTAGTCTGTGGTACATCTCTCACCTGACGAAGGAGGAAGCCTCCGAAAGCTTGTGAATTTAAAATAAAATTGCTGGACTATAACTTGGTGTTGTAAAATTGTTTACAATTGTCAACCCCGGGGCATTGTTTTAGAGGCGCGCCGGGCGCCATGTCTGTGCGGGGCAGTGTTTTAGAGGCGCGCCGGGCGCCATGTCTGTGCGGGGCAGTGCGTCAGAGGAGGAATGGGCGCCATGTCTGTGCGGGGCAGTGTGTCAGTAAAGCTCTCTCTACGCTGTTCCATCCTACTATTGTTCCACGTACTTCAGTATCGTCTGCAAATTTGGACACTGCTCCAATAGCCTAATATCCAAATAATTGACACGCGGTCCCAGGACAGAACCCTGTGGGACACCACTATTCACTTGCAACTACTCCGAGAAACTGCCCTTAACTCCTAGTCTCCGTTTCTTCCATTTTAACTAGTTTTTAATCCCATTATCTACCCTTCCCCAATTCTATCCTCACTTGGACATACATCACCACTCCATCATCTTCGCATAGTTAAAATCCCAGCATTCTCTCCCCAACGCCGTTGTGGGATTGTCATATAAACTCAACTGGTTCACTAATGTGACTCCAGTCCTACATCAACATGGTTGATTCTTAACTACCCTCTGAAGTGGCCTGGCAAGCCCCTCAGTTGTATTAAACCACTACAAAAAAGAGTAAGAAAAATAAAACCAGACAGACCGCTCGGCTGCAACCCAGGCATCGAATCAGGACACGACGAAGGCACACCCAGCTCAGTTGAACCTGCAAAGTCCTTCTCACTAACATCTGGGGACTGATGCCAAAGTTGGAAGAGATGTACCACAGACTAGTTAAGCAACAGCCTGACATAGACATTCTCACAGAATCATATCTACCAGCCAACGTCCCAACTCCTCCATCACCATCCCTGGGTATGTCCTGTCCCACCGGCAGGACAGACCCACCACAGGTGTGGGCATAGTGAGACACAGTCGGGTGGGAGTGGCCCTGGGAGTCCTCAACATTGACTCCGGACCCCATAAAGTCTCATGGCTTCAGGTCAAATGTGGTCAAGGAAACCTCCTGCTGATTACCACCTACTGCACTCCCTCAGTTGATGGATCAGTACTGCTCCATGTTGAGCACCACTTATAGGAGGCACTGAGGGTGGCAAGGGCACAGATTATACTCTGGGTGGGAGAACTTCAATATCCATCACCAAGAGTGGGTCAGTAATACCACTGCTGACTGAGATGGCAGGAAATAAAATTAAGTAAAGTAAAATCAAAACAAAGTAAAATAAATAAATGAACATTTCAATATATTTTTCCCAACTGCTCTCACTGGGGCTCAACTCTTGGGGTCTTTCTAATTCCACTGGTCATTAGAAGCTCCAAACCAAGATGGAGCTTTAATCTGTATCTAACCCATGCTGTACCTAGTATCATAGTAGGTACAGCAGAGGAGGAGGCCATGCAGGATCTGTCCAATTAGTCCCATTCGCCTCCTCATTCCCCATAGCCCTATAAATGTTTTCCCTTCAAGTATTTATCCAATTCCCTTTTGAAAATTACTATTGAATCTGTTTCCACCGCCCTTTCAGGCAGCGCATTCCAGATCATCACAACTCACTGCATAAAAAATGTTTCCTCATGTCGCCTCTGGCTCTTTTGACGATCACCTTAAATCTGTGTCCTTTGGTTACCGACGCTTCTGCCACTGGAAACAGTTTCTCCTTGTTTACTCTGTCAAAGCTGTTCATGATTTTGAACACCTCTATCAAATCTCCCCTTATCCTTCTCTGTTCTAAGGAGAAAACCCCAGCTTCTCCAGTCTCTCCACATAACTGAAATCCCTCATCCCAGGTACCATTCTAATAAATCTCTTCTGCACCCTCTCTAAGACTTAGACATCCTTCCTAAAGTGTGGTGCCCAGAATTGAACACAATACTCCAGCTGAGGCCTAACCAGGGTTTTATAAAGGTTTAGCATAACGTCCTTGCCTTTGTACTCAATGCCTTTATTACTAAAGCCCAGGATCCCATATGTTTTTTTAACAGTCTTCTCAAATTGTCCTGCCACCTTCAAAGATTTGTATATCTGCACCCCCAGGTCTCTCTGTTCCTGCACCCCCTTTAAAATTGTACCATTTAGTTTATATTGCCTCTCCTCATTCTTCCTACCAAAATGAATCGCTTCACACTTCTCTGCATTAAATTCCACCTGCCATGTGTCTGCCCATTTCACTAGTCTGTCTATGTCCTCCTGAAATCTGTTACTATCCTCCACATTGTTTACTACATCTCCAAGTTTCGTGTCATCTGCAAACTTTGGAATTATACCCACTATACACAAGTCCATGACATTAAAATCATAGGACCATAGAATCATAGAAATTTACAGCACAGAAAGAGGCCATTCGGCCCATCGTGTCTATGCCGGCTGAAAAAGAGCTATCCATTCTAATCCCACATTCCAGCTCTTGGTCCGTAGCCTTGTAGATTACGGCACTTCAAATGCATATCCAACTACTTTTTAAATGCGATGAGTGTTTCAGCCTCTACCACCCTTTCAGGCAGTGAGTTCCAGACCCCCACCACCCTCTGGATGAAAAAATTTCTCCTCAGCTCCCCTCTAATCCTTATACCAATTACTTTAAATCTATGCCCCCTGGTTATTGACCTCTCCGCCAAGGGAAATAGGTCCTTCCTATCCACTCTATCTCATAATTTTATACACCTCAATTAAATCTCCCCCCAGCCTCCTCTGTTCCAAAGAAAACAACCCCATGTCCATGACATTAGAATCATAGGACCATAGAATCATATCCAATCTTTCCTCATAGCTAAAATTCTCCAGTCCTGGCAACATCCTCATAAATCTCCTCTGTACCCTCCCTGGTTCAGGGGAATAATTGGATAAGGGTCTGTTCTGGGCGCTACCACCCCGCGCCCAACGGACCCTCCGCAGGCAGCATGTGAACTTCGTGCTGCCTGCTACTTACTCTGAAATCTCCGTGCAACAAGCGCAGCCCTCGCTGCTGAGAGGATGCACGGAGAATTAGGAAGTTGGAAATGGGGCGTGGACAGCGCACGTCATCAGCTGACTGCACTACTTAAAGGTGCAGGCACATTTCCAATGGCAGATACACAGCCAAGGAGGAGAAGGGAGAATGGCATCACGAGTAGCTGAACCAGCAAGAGAGCGGGCACCAAGATTCTCCGACAATGCTCTGGAAGGTGTGGACCAGAGGAGGGCAGCCATGTACCCGCAGGGTGGCCGGAGACCGTCTAGACTAAGCTACGTAGGCATTGTCAGACTGTGGCACAGGAGGTGAATGCGAGGAGCATTGTACCACGCACGTGGGTGCAGTGCCGCAAGAAATTTAATGATTTGACACGAGTGGTCAAGGTGAGTGAATGCAAGTGTCAAGTGGCACATCCGACCAACTGCACCACTGCTCCATGCATCACACTCCCCGTCACCCACCCACCCACAAACACTGCCCATCCATACGCAATGCTGCATCTCACCCGCACATAATACCACACTTGCAGGCCACACAACCACCACTCAAGTCACACAAACTGACAGCTATTCGACCATGACAGGCACATCACCCACACACCTTGCAGGACACTCACTGACACACTGACCTCTGTCTTGCAGGAGAAGGTGGCGTATAACACCCGCCAGCAGGAGGGACCTGAGGCTGGACGGGCACGTCTATACGTCCTCACCCACCTAGAGGCGACGGTGCTGCGGATTATTGGGAGGGCCGTCGCTGCAGCCGTTACAACGTTCCACGCTGGAGGTCCCGGTCAAGGGGGTCTCTGCATATCTAATGATCCTTCTCCTTTTCCACATCTCCCTCCTCCCATAATCTTTTCTGACTCACGTGCTGCACACGCTGTCAGCACACACCTCTTACTTGCTCCTCTCCCCACTCCACAACTCAACCCGTTTCCCTTTGTCATTGCAGATACCCAAGAACACGTGGCGGCACTGCCCGAGGAGGAGGAGGGGGAGGGGGAGGGGGAGGGGGAGGACACTGAAGCCACACCATCACTCGATCTGACACTTGCTTCCACCAGCTCAGAGACTGACACTGCGCGTCCTTTCGAGGTTTAGGTTAGAGGAGGGTTCTGCATGTGGTGAGACACCGAGCACAAGTGATCAGGAGCCGGGCGGAGGGAATGGATACCACAGGAGCCAACTCGCCGGAGGGTGAGGTCGTTCACTAGTTCTCTGCAGAGGAGTCAGATGAGGACTTCGATGGGCCAGGCTACAGAAGACGGCTGATGGGCGTACACCAACAAATGCTTGGGGCACTGGAAAGCCTGCCAGAGAGCCTGCGCATAACGAGAAGGGGCATGGAGGAGTCCAGCTCCAACTTGGCGCAGGGCTTTGCGCAGAGCTTGGAGCCCATCCTTTCCAACATGGAACGGGTGGTCACCTCCATCAGCCCACCTGTGGAACCCACCATGATGCAGTGTCTGATGACTGATGTCACAGCTTCCATTGCAGCACAAACATCTGCCATCCAAGATCTGACTGCTGCATTTGTAGCTCAGACTGCTGCTATCGTGGGTCTGGGGACCACTGTGGAACGGGGCTTCCAGGGCATCACAGCACTCCAGCAATCCGTTCTCCAGCTGATCACCAGGATTGCTGAGGCGCTGGCCCAGGAGAGTGGCAGTGGCGCCATGGCAGTCGGACCTGCTGTCCTCTCTCAGGACAAGACGATTCCTGCTCCCTCCCCTGCCACACTGCCAGTGCCCCTGTTGTTGCCTGTCGGCCAGCCAGGGCAGACTGTTGCAGCCCATGCTGAGATGGTGCAGTCTGAAGCCGGGCCCTCCCGGCCCAGAGCTGCTCGAGGTCGTCCTCCAAGGCCATCTGCACGATCCTCCATTGAAGGCCAGCAGCCTCCCACCACCCAGGCTCCAGCCACTGGGGAAGCACCTCGTAGGAGCACTAGGATAGGTAAAGGCACACGGACAACAGGCACTGAGGGAATGCATAAGGGTGAATAGTTTTGATATATTTGCATATTTTCATTTATTAATCCATAAATGAGAGTTTGATTTGGCATTTGGTGGTGGTTTTTATTCATGCAATGAGCTGAGAGGGGCACCAATGTGTAATCTGATGGAGGGTGATTTGATTGTCTTGTGGGAGTGGAAAGGTGGGGAGTGTAGGACTGTTGGTGAGTTGGGGGATGTAGTTCCAACTATTGATAGCGGGCACGGATCAGGCGAGCATGCACAGCCCTTGCAGACAAGGCATGTGGTTCCTGCTGCACCCTTGCGTCTTCCTCCACCTCCTCTTCCGGCTCCAAACCCTCCTCCTGCTCCTCCTCAGCCTCTTCCTCCTCCTGCTCCTCCGCCTCTTCCTCCTCAGCCTCCTCCTCCTCCACCTCTGGCTCAGGATCTTCTGCAGTCATTGGAGTCTGGTCCCTCATGATGGCGAGGTTGTGCAGCATGCAGCAGACCACCATAAATCTGCCCACCCGCTCAGGGAGTACTGCAGGGCTCCTCCAGACCGGTGCAGGCAGCGGAAGCGTTGTTTGAGCAGGCCTATGGTATGCTCCACGATGTTGCGTGTGGCAGCATAGCTCTCATTATAGGCCTACTGTGCACGTGTGCGTGGATTCCTGACTGGTGTCATGAGCCATGTCGTGAGGGGATAGCCCTTGTCGCCCAGTAGCCAGCCTTTGACTTGCCGAGTCAGATGAAAGATAGCTGGCACATTGGACTGCCGCATGACGGAAGGCATCGTGACTGCTCCCAAGGTAGCGGGCATCGACCTCCAAGATGCGATGCGTGTGGTTGCACACCAGCTGCACGTTGAGGGAAGCCCTTTCGGTTGACAAAGACGGCCGAGTTGATGTGCGGGGCACGCAGGGCAATATCCATGCAGTCCATGGCACCATGCACCATGGGGAAGCCAGCAATGTGGGCGAACCCCCGTGCTCGCTCGTTCTGATTGTCTCTGTGGAGAGGGAAGGTGATGAACCTGTTCCTCATGTGGTACAGTGCGTCTGTGACCTCCCTTATGCAGCATTGCACTGCATACTGCGAGATGTTGCACATGTCGCCAGCAGAGGCCTGAAATGCTCCTGAACCGTAGAAATTCAGCACCACGGTGACCTTCACAGCCACAGGCAATGCTGTCCTCGCCCTGCTCTGAGGCTGCAGTTGTGGCCGCACCAGTTGACAGATCTCGGTGACGGCTTCCTTGGTGAACCTCAGGCGTCGGATGCAATCCTCCTCGGTCATGTTGAGGTAAAAGAATTGATCCCTGAAGGCCCTCATTGGGTAGGGCCTCCTGCTCAATGCCCTGTGCCTCCTCGTCCTGCGTCTCCTCACAGCTTGACCTGCTAGGCGTGGCCTCTCTGCATGCTCCCAGTCATGCTCAATGCCCAACAGGAGCCCTAGCAGACCGCCCATGGTTGACAGGAATGTTGTTCAACCACGGTTGTAACTTTCCGACCTGTAAGGCAATACCTGCCAAAGGACTCTCAAAAGTAGTGTAGGAACTCTCAATAAGAATAGGGATCTTTCAAAAACACTTCTTACTCCTCCAGTAGCCAGAACAATAATCCAGCAACTAACCTGCAAAACCTGCATGGCCCTTTAAATAGCGCTGGTTGGGGGTCCTTCAGGCACTGTAAGAAACGTTTAGATGGTCAGAGATAAGACTGCGTTGAGTTGAATGTTAAGGTCCAAAATTGTGTCTATCACTTTAAATCAGCGTTGCTCACTGATTGCAGCCATTTTCTCCCTATTTTACATGCTTCCAGCGTTCGGGATTAGCACATGCCCTAACTCTTATACCAAGATGGCGTTTGGTGCACGTCACGCAGGAAACGTGCGTGTGCATCCATGACACCATCTTGGATGTCGGAGGGGCCATCTAGTGCCAATACAACGGGCGCTACATGGCCCAATTTAACGCCCATCTTTCCTGTAATGTGGTGACCAGAACTGTATGTACATACAAACATACGAATTAAAAGCAGGAGTAGCCCATTTGACCCCTCAAGCCTGCTTTGCCATTTGATAAGATCATGGCTGATCTGATTGCGACCTCAACCCTCCGTTCCCGACTACCTACGATAACCTTTGACTCCCTTGTTAATCAGGAATCTCTCTAACTCAGCCTTAAAAATATTCAATGACCCTGCCTTCACTGCTCTCTGGGGAAGGGAGTTCCACAGACTCACAACCCTCTGAGAGAAAAAAATTCTCCTCATCTCCGTCTTAAATGGGAGACCCCTTATTTTAAAACTGTGGCCTCTAGTTTTTTTTTTATTCGTTCATGGGATGTGGGCGTCACTGGCGAGGCCGGCATTTATCGCCCATCCCTAATTGCCCTTGAGAAGGTGGTGGTGAGCCGCCTTCCTGAACCGCTGCAGTCCGTCCGTGAGGGTTCTCCCACAGTGATGTTAGGAAGGGAGTTCCAGGATTTTGACCCAGCGACGATGAAGGAACGGCGATATATTTCCAAGTCGGAATTGTGTGTGATTTGGAGGGGAATGTGCAAGTGGTGTTGTTCCCATGTGCCTGCTACCCTTGTCCTTCTAGGTGGTAGAGGTCGCGGGTTTGGGAGGTGCTGTCAAAGAAGCCTTGGCGAATTGCTGCAGTGCATCCTGTGGATGGTACACACTGCAGCCACAGTGCGCCGGTGGTGAAGGGAGTGAATGTTTAGGGTGGTGGATGGGGTGCCAATCAAGCGGGCTGCTTTGTCCTGGATGGTGTCGAGCTTCTTGAGTGTTGTTGGAGCTGCACTCATCCAGGCAAGTGGAGGGTATTCCATCACATTCCTGACTTGTGCCTTGTAGATGGTGGAAAGGCTTTGGGGAGTCAGGAGGTGAGTCACTCGCCGCAGAACACCCAGCCTCTGACCTGCTCTTGTAGCCACAGTATTTATATGGCTGGTCCAGTTAAGTTTCTGGTCAATGGTGACCCCCAGGATGTTAATGGTGGGGGACTCGGCAATGGTAATGCCGTTGAATGTCAAGGGGAGGTGGTTAGACTCTCTCTTGTTGGAGATGGTCATTGCCTGGCACTTATCTGGCGCGAATGTTACTTGCCACTTATCAGCCCAAGCCTGGATGTTGTCCAGGTCTTGCTGCATGCGGGCTCAGACTGCTTCATTATTTGAGGGGTTGCGAATGGAACTGAACATTGTGCAATCATCAGCTCCTTGGTGCCACACTCGGTCAAATGCTGCCTTGATGTCAAGGGCAGTCACTCTCACCTCACCTCTGGAATTCAGCTCTTTTATCCATGTTTGGACCAAGGCTGTAATGAGGTCTGGAGCCGAGTGGTCCTGGCAGAACCCAAACTGAGCATTGGTGATAGCACTGTCGACGACACCTTCCATCACTTTGCTGATGACCGAGAGTAGACTGATGGGGCGGTAATTGGCCGGATTGGATTGTCCTGCTTTTTGTGGACAGGACATACCTGGGCAATTTTCCACATTGTCGGGTGGATGCCAGTGTTGTAGCTGTACTGGAACAGCTTGGCTAGAGATGCAGCTAGTTCTGGAGCTAGTTCTAGTCTCTCCCACAAGGGGAAACATCCTTTCAGCATCTATCCCTTCCAGTCCCCTCAGGATCATATATGTTTCAATAAGATCACCTCTCGTTCTTCTAAACTCCAGTGTATACAGGCCCAACTTGTCCAATCTTTCCTCATAAGATCACCCCCTCATCCCAGGAATCAGTCGAGTGAACCTTCTCTGAACCGCCTCCAAAGCAATTATGTCCTTTCTTAAATAAGGAGACCAAAACTGCACACAGTATTCTAGATGTGGTCTCACCAATGCCCTGTTCAACTGCAGCAAAACATCTCTACTTTTATATTCCATTCCCCTTGCAATAAATGGCAACATTCCATTTGCCTTCCTAATCACTTGCTGTACCTGCATACTAACTTTTTGTGAATCATGGCCGAGGCAACCCAGATCCCTCTGTACCTCAGAGTTCTGCAATCCCTCTCCATTTAAATAATATACTGCTTTCCTATTCCTCCTGCCAAAGTGGACAAGTTCACATTTCCCACATTATACTCCATCTGCCAAATTTTTGCCCACTCACTTAACCTATCTATATATGACCATAAGACCATAAGAGATAGGAGCAGGAGAAGGCCATTCGGCCCCTCGAGCCTGCTCCGCCATTCAATGAGATCATGGTTGATCTGATTTTTACCTCAACTCCACTTTCCTGCCTTTTCCCCATATCCTTTGACTCCCTTGCTGATCAAAAATTTGTCTAACTCAGCCTTGAATGTATTCAATGACTCAGCCTCCACAGCTTTTTGGGGTAAAGAATTCCAAAGATTCACGACCCTCTGGGAGAAGAAATTCCTCCTCATTTCCGTCTTAAACGGGCGACCCCTTAGCCTGAGACTATGCCCCTAGTTTTAGATTCCCCCATGAGGGGTAACATCCTCTCAGCATCCACCCTATCGAGTCCCCTCAGAATCTTGTATGTTTCAATAAGATCTCCTCTCATTCTTCTAAACTCCAATGAGTATAGACCCAACCTGTTCAATCTTTCCTCATAAGACAACCCTTCCATACCTGGAATCAACCTTGTGAACCTTCTCTGAACTGCCTCCAATGCAAGTATGTCCTTCCTTAAATAAGGGCACCAGAACTGTACGCAGTACTCCAGGTGTGGTCTCACCAGCACCCTGTACAGTTGTAGCATGACTTCCCTGCTTTTATGCTCCATCCCCCTGGAAATAAAGGACAATATTCCATTTGCCTTCCAGATTACCTGCTGCACCTGTATGTTGACTTTTTGTGTTTCATGTACGAGGACACCCAGGTCCCTCTGTACCGCAGCATTTTGTAGTATTTCTCCATTCAAATAATATTTTGCTTTTTTATTTTTCCTCCCAAAGTGGATGACTTCACATTTTCCCACATTATATTCCATCTGCCAAATTTTTGCCCATTCACTTAACCTGTCAATATCCCTTTGCAGACACTTTGTCCTCATCGCAACTTGCTTTTCCACCTATCTTTGTATCATCAGCAAATTTGGCCACAAGACACTCTGTTCCTTCATCCAAGTCATTGATGTATATTGCAGACTCCTTATGTCCTCTTCACAACTTACTTTCCTACCTACCTTTGTGTCATCAGCAAATTTAGCGACCATACATTCGGCCCCTTCATCCAAGTCATTGCCATAGATTGTAAATAGTTGAGGCCCAAGCACTGGTCCCTGTGGCACTCCACTTGTTACATCTTGCCAATCTGAAAATGACCCATTTATGCCTACTCGCTGTTTCCTGTTAGCAAACCAATCCTTTATCCATGCTAATATGTTACCCCTTACACCATGAGCTCTTATTTTGTGTAGTAGCCTTTGATGTGGCAAAAGCCTTCTGAAAGTTCAAGTACACCACATCCACAGGATCCCCTTTATCCACGTTGCTTGTTACTTCCTCAAAGAACTCTAATAAATTGGTCAAACACAATTTCCCTTTCACAAAGCCATGTTGACTCTGCCTGATTGCATGGGATTTTCTAAGTGCCCTGCTATAACCTCCTTAATCATAGATTCTAGCATTTTCCCTATGACAGATGTTAAGCAAACTAGCCTGTAGTTTCCTGCTTTCTGTCTCCCTCCTTTCTTGAATAGAGGAGTTACATTCACTATTTTCCAATCTGATGGCATTCTTCCAGAATCTAGGGAATTTTGAAAAATTAATACCAATGCATCTACTATCTCTGCAGCCACTTCTTTTAAGACCCTAGGATGATGGCCCAACTAAGAGTTCTATATACAATTGCACGGAGTATAAGGAATAAATTAAATGAACTACAGGTTCAAATTCAAATTGGAGGGTATGACATGATAGCTATTACTGAGACATGGCTGCAGGATGGTCAGGATTGGGAACTAAATCTACCGGGTTATAAGGTCTACAGGAGAGACAGGGAAAATGGAAGAGGTGGGGGAGTAGCCTTAATGATTAGAGATGAAATCACATCAATGATAAAGGAGGATATAACGAGAGGTAAGCAGCCAACAGAGACCTTATGGGTTGAATTGAGAAATAGGAAAGGATTTAAGACTATAGTGGGAATTGTGTATAGGACCCCTGGCAGCAGCTCTGAAGTGCTGGATTGTATAAATGCAGAGATTAGACAAGCGTGTAAGAAAGGCATAGTGGTCTTAATGGGGGACTTTAACCTTCACATAGATTGGGGAAGCCATGATGTGGAGATGCCGGTGATGGACTGGGGTTGACAATTGTAAACAATTTTACAACACCAAGTTATAGTCCAGCAATTTTATTTTAAATTCACAAGCTTTCGGAGGCTTCCTCCTTCCTCAGGTGAACGAAATGAAATCCTCGAAATGAAATCGCATTTATAATTCACAGAACAATGCTTGGTGATTACAGACAGTTTTTTCAACTGCCCGTTGCCAAGGCAATCAGTGTGCAGACAGACAGGTGTTACCTGCAAGGTCTCAGAATATACAAATCACCAAAAAAAAACAACAAACAAAAAAAAAACAGAGATAGAGAGGTAGAAACATAGAAAAGACAGCAACTGACCCGTTATATTAAAAACAGATAACATTTGTTCGCTGGTGGGGTAACGTGTAGCGTGACATGAACCCAAGATCCCGGTTGAGGCCGTCCTCATGGGTGCGGAACTTGGCTATCAATTTCTGCTCGACGATTTTGCGTTGTCGTGTGTCTCGAAGGCCGCCTTGGAGTACGCTTACCCGAAGGTCGGTGGATGAATGTCCATGACTGCTGAAGTGTTCCCCGACTGGGAGGGAACCCTCCTGTTTGGCGATTGTTGCGCGGTGTCCGTTCATCCGTTGTCGCAGCGTCTGCATGGTCTCGCCAATGTACCATGCTCTGGGGCATCCTTTCCTGCAACATATGAGGTAGACAACTTTGGCCGAGTCACAGGAGTATGAACCATGCACCTGGTGGATGGTGTCCTCTCATGTGATGGTGGTATCTGTGTCGATGATCTGGCATGTCATCGACACAGATACCACCATAAGGTTAAGGGGTGATCTGATCGAAGTTTATAAGATCTTAAGGGGAACAGATAGGGTGGATAGAGAGAAACTATTTCCGCTGGTTGGGGATTTTAGGAGTAGGGGGCACAGTCTAGAAATTAGAACCAGACCTTTCAGGACCGAGATTAGAAAACATTTCTACACACAAAGGGTGGTAAAAGTTTGGAACTCTCTTCCGCAAACGGCAATTGATATTAGCTCAATTGCTAAATTTAAATCTGAGATAGATAGCTTTTTGGCAATCAAAGGTATTAAGGGATATGGGCCACAGGCGGGTATATGGAGTTAGATCACAGATCAGCCATGATCTTATCAAATGGCGGAGCAGGCACCAGGGGCTGAATGGCCTACACCTGTTCCTATGTTTCTATGTTCCTAACAATATGTTGTGGAACCAACCAGGGAACAGGCCATTCTAGATCTGGTAATGGGTAATAAGACAGGATTAATTAATGACCTCAAAGTAAAGGATCCCTTAGAAAATAGTGATCATTATATGATAGAATTTCACATCCAGTTTGAGAGTGAGGATCTTGGATCTGAAATTACTGTATTAAACCTAAATAAGGGCAATTACAATGGCATGAGGACAGAGTTGGCTAAAGTGGACTGGGAAAACCGATTAGATGGTATGATGGTGGATAAGCAGTGGCAGACATTTAAAAAGATATTTTATGACTCTCAACAAAAATATATCCCAGTAAGGAGGAAAGAATCCACGAGAAGGGTGTATCAACCATGGCTAACTCAGGAAGTTAAGGATGTTATCAAGTTAAAAGAAAAGGCATACAACGTGGCAAAGATTACTGGTAAGCCCGAAGATTGGGAAAACGTTAGAAACCAGCAAAGGAGGACTAAAAAAAAATAAAGAGGGAGAAAATAGATTATGAGAGTAAACTAGCAAGAAATATAAAAACTGACAGTAAGAGCTTTTACAAGTATATAAAAAGGAAGAGAGTAGCTAAAGTAAGTATAGGTCCCTTAGAGGATGAGACTGGGGAAATAATAGTGGAAAACAAGGAAATGGCAGAGGCATTGAACAGATATTTTGTATCTGTCTTCACAGTAGAAGACACTAAAAGCATACCAATAATAGTAGATAATCAAGGGGCAAAAGGGAGGGAGGATCTAAAAACAATCACTATCACTAGAGAAAAAGTACTAGGCAAACTAATGGGTCTAAAGGCTGACAAGTCCCTTGAACAAGATGGCTTGCATCCAAGAGAAGTGGCTACAGAGATAATGAATGCATTGGTTGTAATCTTCCAAAATTCACCAGATTCTGGAAAGGTCCCAGCGGATTGGAAAACCGCAAATGTAATGCCCCTATTCAAGAAAGGAGGGGGACAGAAAACAGCTAACTAGCAGATAACCGATGCTAGCTCAATTGCTAATTTTAAATCTGAGATAGATAGCTTTTTGCCAACCAAAGGTATGAAGGGATGTGGGCCAAAGGCAGGTATATGGAGTTAGATCACAGATCAGCCATGATCTTATCAAATGGCGGAGCAGGCTTGAGGGGCTGAATGGCCTACTCCTGTTCCTATGTTCCTATAACTATAGGCCAATTAGCCTAACATCTGTCATTGGGAAAATGCTAGCATTGATTATTAAGGAAGTCGTAGCAGGACATTTAGAGACTCAAAATAAAATCAAGGAGAGTCAACATGGTTTTATGAAGGGGAAATTGTGTTTGACAAATTTATTAGAGTTCTTTGAGGAAGTAAACGGGCAGGGTGGATAAAGGGGAACCAGTAGATGCAGTGTATTTGGATTTCCAAAAGGCATTCGTTAAGGTGCCACATGGAAGGTTACTGCACAAGGTAAGAGCTCATGGTGTTGGGTGTAATATATTAGCATGGATAGAGGATTGGCTAACTAACAGAAAACAGAGAGTCGGGATAAAGGGGTCATTTTCAGGATGACAATCTGTAACTAGTGGGGTGCCACAGAGATCAGTGCCTCAACTATTTACAATCTATATCGATGACTTGGATGAAGGAAGCGAGTGTACTGTGGCCAAATTTGCCGATGATACAAAGATAGGTGGAAAAGCAAGTTATGAGGAGGACACAAAGGGCTCAATTTTAGGAGGCAATTGCTGGTGCATTGGGGGCGGGGCGCTCTGAAAATCGCAGAAATCCCGTTCGGGTTCAGAAGCTGGCTCCAACCCGCCGACTTCTGAGTTTCCCAGGGACCCACCTGTATGTGCGTGGGCAACCCGAAACCGGAAGTCCCACCGGCAATTAAAGCCAGCGGGATGACAGTTAAAGAGCCAAATGTATCTCATTGAGGTACTTAAGGCACTTTACCTGTAACAGATTAAGTGATTGCAACGATTTTTAACTTTCCTGGGCGGCTTGCCCACCGCTTCTGATTCATGCCTGGTGAAACCAGGGATCAGGGAAAAAGAAACTAAATAAATTAAATAAAAAAAGAAGTTAAAACACAAAATGAACCTACCTTTGCACCCTGCTCCGATGTCTGATGGCTCCTTCTCCGATGTCCCCCGATGTCTCCTTCTTCATCCCCCCCCGCTGTCCCCCTCTTCACCCCCGATCTTCCCCTCTCCCCCCACCCCGATCTTCCCCTCTCCCCCCCGATCTTCCATTCCAGTGCAAAATGACATCTCGCTCTCTCTCTCTCTCTCTCCCCACCCCCCTCACGTTGCAGACAATCAGGCTGGCTGCCAGGCATCAAACCCAGAGAGGATGTTAATCATCAGCAATCACCATGCAATCGTGTCGGAAACGGTAAGTTTTGTTTATGCAGGTTTGCCACACGCACCTTCACCACCCCCGCACCCCCCCGCCCGCTGCAAACCCACCACCATTGCAAAATTGACCCCAAAGTGTCTGCAAAGGGATACAGACAGGTTAAGCGAGTGGGCGAAAATTTGGCGGATGGAATATAATGTAGGAAAATGTGAAGTCATCCACTTTGGTAGGAAGATTAAAAAAGCAAAATATTATATAAATGGAGAAAGACTACAGAATGCTGCAGTACAGAGGGATTTGGGTGTCCTTGTACATGAAACACAAAATGTTAGCATACAGGTGCAGCAGGTAAAGGCAGATTAGTATCTGAATGGTGATAGATTGGGAAAAGGGGAGGTGCAACGAGACCTGGGTGTCCTTGTACACCATTCGCTGAAAGTGAGCATTCAGGTGCAGCAAGCAGTTAGGAAGGCGAATGGTATGTTGGCCTTCATTGCAAGAGGATTTGAGTACAGGAGCAGGGATGTCTTACTGCAGTTATACAGGGCCTTGGTGAGACCACATTTGGAGTATTGTGAGCAGTTTTGATCTCCTTATCTGAGGAAGGATATCCTTGCCATGGAGGGAGTGCAACGAAGATTTACCAGACTGATTCCTGGGATGGCAGGACTGACGTGTGAGGAGAGATTGGGTCGACTAGGCCTATATTCACTAGAGTTTAGAAAAATGAGAGGTGATCTCATCAAAACATATAAAATTCTAACAGGACTAGACAGACTAGATGCAGGGAGGATGTTCCCGATGGCTGGGGAGTTCGCCTTCCTAACTGCTGCACCTGAATGCTCACTTTCAGCGACTGGTGCACAAGGACACCCAGGTCTCGTTGCACCTCCCCTTTACCCAATTTATCACCATTCAGATAATAATATGCCTCTCTGTTTTTACAACCAAAGTGGATAACCTCACATTTATCCACGTTATACTGCATCTGCCATGTTCTTGCCCACTCACCCAACTTGTCTAAATCACATTGGAGCCTCTTTGCATCCTCCTCACAGCTCACATTTCACCCCAGCTTTGTGTCGTCTGCAAACTTGGAAATGTTACATTCCGTTCCCTCATCCAAATCATTGATATATATTGTGAATAGCTGGGGCCCAAGCACTGATCCCTGCGGTACCCCACTAGTCACTGCCTGCCACCCGGAAAAAGACCCGTTTATTCCTACTCTCTGTTTCCTGTCTGTCAACCAATTCTCAATCCATGTCAGTGCTTTAATTTTGTACACTAACCTCTCGTGTGGGTCCTTATCAAAAGCCTTCTGAAAATCCAAATACACCACATCCACTGGTTCTCCCCTGTCTATTCTTCTAGTTACATCCTCAAAAAACTCCAGTAGATTTGTTAAGCATGATTTCCCTTTCATAAACCCATGTTGACTTTGTCCAATCCCGTTAATGCTCTCCAAGTGTGCTGTTGTCACATCTTTTATAATAGACTCTGGCATTTTCCCCACTACTGATGTTAGGCTAACTGGTCTGTAATTCCCTGTTTTTTCTCTCCCTCCTTTTTTAAATAGTGGGGTTACATTTGCCACCCTCCAATCTGTAGGATCTGTTCCAGAGTCTATAGAACTTTGGAAGATGATCACCAATGCATCCACTATTTCCAGGGCCACTTCCTTTAGTACTCTGGGATGTAGATTATCAGGCCCTGGGGATTTGTCAGCCTTTAGCCCCATTAATTTCCCTAGCAATATTTTTTTACTAATACTGGTTTCGTTCAGTTCCTCCCTCTCACTAGACCCTTGGTTCCCTAACATTTCTGGGAGGTTATTTGTCTCCTCCTTTGTGAAGACAGAACCAAAGTATGTGTTTAATTGTTCTGCCATTTCTTTATTCCCCATTATAATTTCTCCCATTTCTGACTGTAAGGGACCTACATTTGTCTTCACTAATCTTTTTCTCTTGACATATTTACAGAAGCTTTTACAGTCAGTTTTTATGTTCCCTGCTAGTTTACTCTCATACTCTATTTTTCCCCTCTTAATCAATCTCTTTGTCCTCCATTGCTGAATTCTGAACTGCTCCCAATCCTCAGGCTTGCCGCTTTTTCTGGCAATTTTATATGCCTCCTCTTTGAATCTAATGCTATCCCTAATTTCTTTTATAAGCCACGGTTGAGCACATACACAAATCTTTGAAGGTGGCAGGACAAGTTGAGGAGGCCATTAAAAAAGCATATGGGATCCTGGGCTTTATTAATAAAGGCATAAAAAGCAAGGAAGTTATGCTAAACCTTCATAATACACTGGTTAGACCTCAGCCAGAGTATTGTGTTCAATTCTGGGCGCTGCATTTTAGGAGGGATGTCAAGGCCTTAAAGAGGGTGCAGAAGAGATTTATTAGAATGGTACCAGGGATGAGGGACTTTAGTTATGTGGAGGGACTGGAGAAGCTGGGATTGTTCTCCTTAGAACAGAGAAGGTTAAGGGGAGATTTAATAGAGGTGTTCAAAATCACGAATGGTTTTGACAGAGTAAATAAGGAGAAATCGTTTCCAGTGGCAGAAGGGTTGGTAACCAGAGGACACAGATTTAAAGTGATTGGCAAAAGAGCCAGAGGTGACATGAGGAAACATTTTTTTATGCAGCGAGTTGTTATGATCTGGAATGCACTGCGTGAAAGGGCAACTTTCAAAAGGGAATTGAACAAATTCTTGAAGGGAAAGAATTTACAGAGCTATGGGGAAAGAGCAAGGGAATGGGACTAATTGGATAGCTCTTTCAAAGGGACGGCACAGGCACGATGGGCCAAATCGCCTCCTCCAATGCCGTACCTACTATGATATGATATGATGCACAGGCGCATAGACGCACTCATACACAGGCGCACAGATGCACTCATACACTGGTGCATAGAAGCATCCATACATAGGCGCATAGAGGCAGCCATACACAGGCCCATAGACGCACCCATACACAGGTTAGGGTTAGGGTGCTTTCCCCTGATAAGCCATCTCCCCCACAGTATCCAAAGCGGTATATCTGTTTGAGAGGGAGATGGCCCCAGGGGACTCCTGCTCTTCTTGCCTAGTCCTTTTACTCTGCCTGGCGGTCACCCATTTCCTTTCTGCCTGCGTAATCTTTACCTGCGGTGTGACCACCTCACTGAACGTGCTATCCACGATAGTCTCAGCATCGCAGATGCTCCACAGTGAATCCACCCGCAGCTCCGGCTCCGAAACATGGTTAGCCAGTAGCTGCAGCTGGACACACTTCCTGCACACATGGTCACCAGGGACACTGGTAGTGTCCATGACTTCCCACGTAGTACAGGAGCATATCATGGGAGCGAGCTCTGTTGCCATGACTTGCCTTAGATTTACACTGCGTTCACCTTTTGGACTCTCCTCCCGCTCTCGGACTCTCCTTTTATACTGTGCTCACCTGTTGGACTCTCCTGCCTCACCTGTGATGTCGCACAGTAGTTTTCTCTTGTTGCAGGTCTGCTGCTGCTTTTATTCCCCACTCTCAGTCTTCTGCTGCTCAGGTCCACTGCCGCTCTGCGGAAAAAGTTGGGAAAAGCAAAGCAAAGCAGCACGTCCTTCCCCCACTTCACCGAACTCCCACACTCACCAAACTCTCAGCTGTACACTCTGTGCTCCATTGCGTAGATCTCCTTTTTGGTCCCGAATCAGCCCCACCCCTCCTCTTACTACCCATTTATTGTTTACATGCCTATAGAAGACATAGAAAGCTTCCCCATAATTGTTGTTAAACTGACAGGTCTGTAGTTTCCTGGTTTCTCCCTCCCTTCTTAAATAAGGAAACTCTGATCCATGCCTTTGTACCTCTAGACTTGACTATTCCAAAGCTCTCCTGGCCTCTTCTACCCTCCATAAACTTGAGCTCACCCAAAACTCTGCTGCCTGTATCGTAATTCATACCAAGTCCTGTTCACCCATCATCTCTGTGCTCACTGACCTACATTGGCTCCCAGTCCAGCAACACCTCAATTTTAAAATTCTCATCCTTATTTTCAAATCCCTCCGTATCTTGTAACCTCCCCCGGCCTACATCCCTCTGAGATAGAATCATAGAATGGTTACAGCACAGAAAGAGGCCATTCGGCCCACTGAGCCCGTGCCAGTTCTTTGTAAGAGCAATCTGGTTAGTCCCACCCCCCTACTCTTTCCCCATAGCCCTGCAATTTTTTTCCTTTCAAGTATTTATCCAATTCCTTTTTGAAAGCCATGATGATATTCCTGTGACTCGGCCAACGTTGTCTACCTCATACGTTGCAGGAAAGGATGCCCCAGAGCATGGTACATTGGCGAGACCATGCAGACAGTGCGACAATGGATGAACGGACACCACGCAACAATCGCCAGACAGGAGGGTTCCCTCCCAGTCGGGGAACACTTCAGCAGTCAAGGACATTCAGCCACCGATCTTCGGGTAAGGGTTCTCCAAGGCGGTCTTCGAGACACACGACAATGCAAAATCGTCGAGCAGAAATTGATAGCCAAGTTCCGCACCCATGTGGACGGCCTCAACCGGGATCTTGGGTTCATGTCACGCTACACGTAACCCCACCAGCGGGAAAAAAAAGTTATCTGTTTTTAATACAACTGGACATTCTCTCTCTCTCTCTGCCTTTCGGGTCTCTTTCTCTCTTTGTCTGTGTAATCTGACCCATTGTGTATTCAGTATACTGGGATGTAATGTTTTCCGTGGCTAACCTGTCTGAACACCAATGACACCTTTGATTGCTGTGACCGTCTCCCAGCCTAATATATGCTATGCGATTTTAGAACCCTTCACTCACCTGACGAAGGAGGTAAGCTCCGAAAGCTTGTGATTTTCAAATAAAACTGTTGGACTATAACCTGGTGTTGTAAGATTCCTTATTTTTGAAAGCCACAATTGAATCTGCTTCCACCGCCCTTTCAGGCAGTGCATTCCAGATCAGAACCACTCGCTGCGTAAAAAAGCTTTTCCTCACGTCGCCTTTGGGTCTTTTGCTACACTTGCAAGTTTTGTGTCACCTGCAAATTTTTATCAATTTTTAGACCATCCAGTAACTCAACTACCTCCTCTTTTACTGTGACTTTGGCAGCATTTTCTTCCTTGGTAAAGACAAATGCAAAGTACTCATTTAGTACCTCAGCCATGCCCTCTGCCTCCATGCGTAGATCTTTTTGGTCCCTAATCAGCCCCACCCCTCCTCTTACTACCCGTTTACTATTTACATGGCTATACAAGACTTTTGGATTCCCTTTTATGTTGGCCGACAGTCTATTCTCATACTCTCTCTTTGCCCCTCTTACTTCCTTTTTCACTTCTCCTCTGAACATTCTATATTCTGCCTGGTTCTCACTTATATTATCAACCTGACATTTGTCATATGCCCCCCTTTTTTCTGCTTCATCTTACTCTGTCTCTTTTGTCATCCAGGGAGCTTTGGCTTTAGTTGCCCTACCTTTCTCCCTCGTGGGAATGTACCTAGGCTGTACCCGAACCATCTCCTATTTAAAGGCCGCCCATTGTTCAGTTTTGCCTGCCCATCTTTGATTCCAATTTACCCGGGCCAGATCTGTTGTCAACCCACTGTAATTGGCATTCCTGCAATTAAGTATTTTTACTCTAGATTGCTCCTTGTCCTTTTCCATAACTAATCTAAACCTTATGATACTATGATCACTGTTTCCTAAATGTTCCCCCACTGACACTTGCTCCACTTGGCCCATCTCATTCCCCAGAACCAGATCCAGAAATGCCTCCTTCCTCGTTGGGCCAGAAACATACTGATCAAGAAAGTTCTCCTGAGCACACTTCAGAAATTCTTCCTCCTCTTTGCCCCTTATATTATTACTATCCCAGTCTATGTTAGGATAGTGTCAAATTTTGTTTGATTTACACTCCTGTGAAGCGCCTTGGGACGTTTTACTATGTTAAAGATGCTATATAAATGCAAGTTGTTGTTGTTGAGAGATATTTACAATTTTCCAATCCAAAGGCACAATTCCCAAATCTAGGGAGCTTTGGAAAATTATGACGAATGCATCTGCAATTTCCTATTTATTTTAATACCCTGGAACCATCAGGTCCTGGAGATTTGTTTATCTTAAGTTCCATTATTTTCTCCAGTAACATTCTGTTAATTTATATTAAATCCACTAAGTTCCTCCCCTTGTCTTATTTCAGTTTCTCTTGTACTACTGGTATTTTGTCCTCTTCCTCTACCGTGAAAATGGATACAAAGTAATCAATTAACAAGTTTGCCATCTCCTTATTGTCTATTATAGCCTTGCCTGCATCTGTCTTTAATTGTCCCACATTCCACTTTGCCACGCTCTCTTAATATAGTTATAAAAACATTTGTTAGCTTTGATATCCTATGCAAGTTTTTTCATATTCCCTTTTTAAAATTCATTTCTTTCTTTATCCCTTTGTTGCTTTTTCTAGTGAGCAGTTGGCAGGATTTTGACTTTTCCTTGCATGTGTGTGAGCCTTTTCTTTTGGCTTGATACTGGGGGTTCTGTATATTACAAGGGTAGGCGGCAGTGGCTTCCTTCTTTGCATTGTTCAATTGGAGGAAATTGTGGCTCATCCATGACTTAATGTCAGGCAATGTGACAACACAGCAAGTGATCAGTGTCAAACGAAGTGCTGGAGCAACAGCTGGGTGTTAACAGCCATTACAAGTTTTGGATCTGCACTAAATATTCTCAAGTGTCACCAGAACCTACATCCCCAATAATCAGGAGTTAGGAACATAGGAATTACTGGATGGAAAAAGACCAAGGTCCATCTAGTTCACCTTCTACCATCCACCATACTGGTAGTCACATGATATGATAATGGAGTTGTTGACCAATCATAGCAATCAATCTCTATCAATGACTCTACAACAGACCCAGACATGATGTGAGGAAAACCCCCAGTGGTGGACAGCTTTGGGAACCATAGGTCCAAAGTCACCTATTCCTCCCAAGCAATGTTACACTCACATCATCATGTATCAAATTACTCATATACTGAATCCCAAAATGTGATTTTCTGAAAGAAATCTATTTAATTCGTATTTGAATGTCAATACTATCTGCTTTCACCATCTCCCTAGGGAGCCTGTTCCATAGCTTTACTCGTTCACTGAAATATTGTTTCCAGTTTGCATTTGAAGGGAGGTAAATTCAGAAATAGCTCATCATGGTTTACATTATCTAGTCCCTTTAGAATCTTAAAAACAGCAATCATAAATTTTTATAAATCACTGTTTAAACCTTAGCGAGAGTATTGTGTCCAATTTTGGGCACCACACTTTAGGAATGACGTCATGGTCTTGGAGAGGGTGTAGAGGAGATTTACCAGAATGTTAGAGATGAGGGAATTCAGTTATGTGGAGAGACTAGAGAAGCTGGGGTTGTTCTTCTTGGAGCAGAGATTTAATAGAGGCATTCAAATTATGAGGGGTTTTGATAGAGTAAATAAGGAGAAACTGTTTCCACTGGCAAGAGGGTTGGTAACCAGAGGGGACAGATTTAAGATAATTGGCAAAAAAGCCAGGGAATGAGATGAGGAGAAATGTTTTTACTCAGTTGTTTTCATCTGGAATGCATTGCTAGTAGACTCATAACTATGGTCAGAGCATGTAGAGTTAGGGGACAGACAAGTAAAGGAATGGATAGCAAGCTAGCTACAAAACAGAAAACAGAGGGATGGGTTAAAGGTAGTTACTCAGACTGGCAAAAAGTGGGAAGTGGTGTTCCACAGGGATCGGTGCTGGGACCACTGTTGTTCACTATTTACATAAACAATTTGGACTCAGGAATCAGAAGTACAATTTCAAAATTTGCAGACGACACCAAATTGGGGGAGTATAGTTAATAGAGAGGAGGACCGTGACAAAATACAGGAAAACATTAATAAATGTGCAGAATGGGAGTGTAATTGGCAAATTAATTTCAATATAGATGTGTGAGGTTTTACATTTTGGTACAAAAATAAGGGTGCCACATACAGCTTGAATAATAAGTCTAAATGGGATAGAGGAATCTGGGGGTACAAATACACAAATTGCTAAAAGTAGTGATGCAGGTTAATAAAGTCATTAAAAAGTAAACCAAGCACTGGGGTTCATTTCTAGAGGCATAGAATTGAAAAGTAGAGAAGTTCTGTTAAACTTGTATGGAACCTTGGCTAGACCACACTTGGAGTACTGTGAACATTTCTGGTCTCGATATTATAGAAAGGATATAGAAGCACTGGAGAAGGTGCAAAAAAGAT
Organism: Heptranchias perlo; assembly: GCF_035084215.1. Classification (NCBI taxonomy): domain Eukaryota; kingdom Metazoa; phylum Chordata; class Chondrichthyes; order Hexanchiformes; family Hexanchidae; genus Heptranchias; species Heptranchias perlo. The sequence goes on from NW_027139490.1 coordinate 171,301, forward strand.
TTAGTAGGATACCAGAACCCAGAGCTTATACCTATTAGGAAAGATTGAACAGGCTAGGACTCTTTGCTCTAGAAGAGGCTGAGGGGTGACCTGATAGAGGTCTTAAAGATTATGAGAAGATGTTTCCACTTCCATGGCAGACCAGAAATAGGGGCCATAAATATAAGATAGTCACTAATAAATCCAATAGGGATTTCAGGAGAAACTTCTTTACCTAAAGAGTGGTTAGAATGTGGAACTCACTACCACAAGGAGTAGTTGAGGCAAATAGCATTGATGCATTTATGGGGAAGCTAGATAAACACATGAGGGGGAAAGGAATAGAAGTATATGCTGATAGGGTGAGATGAAGTAGGAAGGGAGGGAACTTGTGTGGAGCATAAACACTGGCATGAACCAGTTGGGCCAAAGGGCTTGTTTCTGTGCTGTATATTCTATGTACCAATGATTTATAAAGCGGTAGAGTTACTTCACCTTTACTGCCCAATATCTAGTCATGCGATAGTGTGACTGCGAAGTTGCAATACCGAGACCAGTTGTGTGTACTGGGTACTGCCCCCTAGTGCATTTCTCCCATCTCTGGAAGTTGCACTAATCAATATTTTAGTGAGAAGAGACCATTGTAAACAACAGTGGTTTATTTTACATGTAATATATAAATGAACAGAATGGGTTTGCTCATTGTAATATCAAAAAATAAAATACTTTGCTGCTGTTAACAGACTAAATTCACTATACAGATTAGTCACCCCTAAAACTAGCCAGCAGTAATCTTTCTTGTACAAGACATCTCAGCCATGACTGTCCCTTGTTTAAGGGCTGATGAGACAGCAGACCTTTCTGCCTCTCTGTTTCCAAATTCAAACTTGTTCAGATGGTCCTCTTCTCCAGCCAGACAGGAAGCCAAAGATTTGACCTATGATTAAACAATTACACTTCAGACAATGTTTATGTCAGCCTTAGGGCTTGCACCTTATGGAGTGCTTGGCAGATAATCTGTGTTCAGTTCATGGCTTTCTATTGAAAAACTGCTTTACCTCATACAAGCTGTTTCTAACAATACAAAAATAGAAGTGAAAAATTCAACACAGGCAAAAATACATTGAGAGTATGCCGGTTGTTTAGTTTAGCTATATGGGTAGATTAGCACAAGTTCATTGTGGAGTATATGGGTTGTTTAGAGTACACAGGTTGTTGGGTTTACGACACCTACATTGCTTAACCTTTAAGAGTTTAGTGCCCAGGGATTGTTTAATGTTCCAATCTAATCAGTGGTTAAATTATTTGAATTAATTGGACTGGCATCTGCTCCTGTGTGGATTTACCGCACCAGAATGCGAAATCTACTCCATGAATCCCGCCAAATCTGGATTCTACACCATTAACCCTATCTGTGCCAGACCAGCCAAGTCCCAGTATCAGCCAATGACATGGAGGTCTATTGGTATCAATCCAAGCCCAAATCTCAATTAATTTGCAGTCAATCAAATAATTAACAATTGGGAGATTGCCAACCTCCATCTAATTGGGAGTGAAAATCAGGTTTTATTGAACGCCATACTAACATTTAACAGAAATCTAAATCCATTAACAGTTTAGATGCATGTCTCAGATAATCAAAATTTGCTCCCAACAGTTCCACAAATTGTCAATTCCTCTTTCCCCCCCCCCCCCCACCCAGGACACGGGTCTTCAGGTATAGTCAGCGAGTGGTAGGGTGCAGTCTGATGATCTTGCGTTTCAGTATTACTGAGATAGGAACATTTTAAAGCTGAATATCAGTCCGTAGACATTTGCTATACACAGTATAGACGAACAAATCCCATACGAGGCCATTTATCCATTTGGGACCTGTTTAAAAAAGAACAAAATGTACATCAGGAGCAATGCTGGATATATAGGTGGCAGATGGGGATCAGTGTCAAATGATTAGTATGGGAGCAAGAAACCAAAAAGACGACATTTTAAAATTTTAAAATTCATTTTCAGAATTATGGGCGTCACTGGAGAAGCCGGCATTTATTGGCCATCCCTAGTTGTCCTGAGAAGGTGGTGGCTGGTCTTCTTGAACCACTGCAGTTCGTGTAATGCACTGGTTTGATACAAATAAGTGGCCACTTCAGAGGGGAGTTAAGAGTCAACCACATTAGTGTGGGATTGGAGTCACATACATGCCCAGACCGGGTAAAGATGGCAGGTTTCCTTCCCTAAAGGACATTAGTGAATCAGTTGGGTTTTTACGACAATCCGATGGTCACTTTTACTGATACCAGCTTTTTATTTCCAGAAATTTTAAAACTGAATTCAAATTCTCAAACTGCCACAGTGGGATTTGTACTGACAGCACAGGCCCCTGAATTACTAGTCAGGATCTGCCCATAGTCCCTAGAGATGATAGAATCATACAGCACAGAAGGAGGCCATTCTGCCCACTGTGCCAGCTCTTTGAAAGAGCTATCCAGTTAGACATTCTCCCCCTGCCCTTTCCCCATAGCCCTGCAATTTTCTCCCCTTGTATTTATCTAATTCCCTTTTGAAAGTTACTATTGAATCAGCTTCGGCCATCCTTTCAGACAGTGCATTTTAGATCATAACTTGCTGCCTAAAAAAATTCTCATCTTACCTACGGTTCATTTGGCAATCAGCTTAAATCTGTGTCCTCTGGTTATCGACTTTTCTACCACTGGAAACAGTTTCTCCTTATTTACTCTATCAAATCCCTTCATGATTTTGAACACCAGTATTAAATCTCCCCGTAACCTTCTCTGCTCTAAGGGAGAATAACCCCAGTTTCTCTAGTCTTTCCACGTAACTGAAGTCCTGCATCCCTGGTACCATTCTAGCAAATCTCCTCTGCACTCTCTCCAAGGCCTTGACATCCTTCCTAAAGTGTCGTCCCCAGAACTGGACACAATACTCCAGCTGAGGCCTAGTGATTTATAAAGATTTAGCATAACTTCATTGCTTTTGTACTCTATGCTCCATTTATAAAACCCAAGGATCCCGGATGCCTTTTTAACAGCATTCTCAAGTTGCCCTACCAAAGATTTGTATATCTGCACCACCACGGTCTTTCTGTTCTTGCACCCCCTTTAAAATTGTACCATTTGATTATATTGCCTCTTCTCATTCTTCCTACCAAAATGCATCACGTCACACTTCTCTGCATTAAATTCCATCTGCCATGTGTCTGCCCATTTGACCAGTCTGTTTATATCCTCCTGAAGTCTGTTACTATCCTCCTCACTGTTTACTACATTTCCAAGCTTTGTGTCATCTGCAAACTTTGAAATTACACCCACATCAAAAACAGCAGTGGTCCTAATACTGACCCCTGGGGAACACCACTGTATACTTCCCTCCAGTCTGAAAAACAACCGATCACCACCACTACTCTGCTTTCTGTACCGTAGCCAATTTTATATCCACGCCGCCACTGTCCCTTTCTGTCCCCAAGGATCGGTCAGCACCGCCGCCACCCCCCCCCCACCCGAGGATCGGTCAGCACCACCCCCCCCACCCGAGGATCGGTCAGCACCGCCGCCCCCCCCACCCACCCGAGGATCGGTCAGCACCGCCGCCCCCCCCCCCACCCACCTGAGGATCGGTCAGCACCGCCGCCCCCCCCCCCCACCCACCCGAGGATCGGTCAGCACCGCCGCCCCCCCCCCCCACCCACCCGAGGATCGGTCAGCACCGCCGCCCCCCCCCCACCCACCCGAGGATCGGTCAGCACCGCCGCCCCCCCCCCCACCCGAGGATCGGTCAGCACCGCCGCCCCCCCCCCACCCGAGGATCGGTCAGCACTGCCGCCCCCCCCCCCACCCACCCGAGGATCGGTCAGCACCGCCGCCCCCCCCCCCACCCACCCGAGGATCGGTCAGCACCGCCGCCCCCCCCCCCCACCCACCCGAGGATCGGTCAGCACCGCCGCCCCCCCCCACCCACCCGAGGATCGGTCAGCACCGCCGCCCCCCCCCACCCACCCGAGGATCGGTCAGCACCGCCGCCCCCCACCCACCCAAGGATCGGTCAACACCGCCGCCCCCCACCCAAGTCCCCAGGGGATCAGCATCGGCCGCTTGCCTTTAATTGAGCTGCCGGATGAGTTTGTTGATTCCTTCGCCACGGTTACCGGTCTCTCCGCAGTCATTGAGAAATCCCACTTTGTTCCTTGCTGCATGTCGAGCTACCGATAGCCTGAAGGGCCAAAGGAAGTTGCTGGCCTCCTTAAAGGACTTTCCCACAGAGTAAATCTCGTGTATCAGATCCTCGAGACAGATCACTCCCCATTTTCCTGTCGACAAAAAGTAGGTCAATAAAACTCCATAAGGAGAGCTGCCCAGTGTGTGACTGCCACTTGTTCAAGAACATAAGAAATAGGAGCAGGAGTAAGCCATACGGCCCCTCGAGCCTGCTCCGCCATTCAATCAGATCATGGCTGATCTTCGACCTCAATTCCACTTTCCCGCCCGATCCCCATATCCCTTGAATCCCCTAGAGTCCAAAAATCTATTGTGAATATATTCAATGACTCAGCATCCACAACCTTCTGGGGTAGAGAATTCCAAAGATTCACAACCCTCAGTGAAGAAATTCCTCCTCATCTCAGTCCTAGAAGTCCGACCCTGGCGACTATGCCCCCTAGTTCTAGACTCTCCAGCCAGGGGAAACAACCTCTCAGCATCTACCCTGTCAAGCTCCCTCAGAATCTTGTATGTTTCAATGAGATCACCTCTCATTCTTCAAAACTCCAGAGAGTATAGGCCCATTCTACTCAACCTCTCTTCATAGGACAACCCTCTCATCCCAGGAATCAATCTAGTGAACCTTTGTTGCACCGCCTCTAAGGCAAGAATATCCTTCCTTAGATAAGGAGACCAAAACTGTACACAGTGCTCCAGGTGAGGTCTCACCAAAGCCCTGTACAATTGTAGTAAGACTTCCTTATTGTACTCCAACCCCCTTGCAATAAAGGCCAACATGCCATTTGCCTTCCTAATTGCTTGCTGTACCTGCATACTGACTTTGTGTTTCTTGTACAAGGACACCCAGATCTCTCTGAACACCAACATTTAATAGTTTCTCACCATTTAAAAGATATTCTGTTTTTCTACCTACCAAAGTGAGCAACCTCATGTTTCCCCACATTATACTCCATCTGCCACCTTCTTGCCCACTCACCTAACTTGTCTATATCCCTTTGCAGACTCTGTCCACCTCACAGCTAACTTTCCCACCTAGCTCTGTACTGTCAGCAAACTTGGATACATTACATTCGGTCCCTTCATCGAAGTCATTAATATAGATTATAAATAGCTGAGGCCCAAGCACCGATCCTTACGGCACCCCACTAGTTACAACCTGCCACCCTGAGAATGACCCGTTTATCCCCACTGTTTTCTGTCCGTTAACCAATCCTCTATCCATGCTAATATATTACCCCAACCTCATGAGCCCTTATTTTGCGTAACAACCTCTTATGTGGTACATTATCAAATGCCTTTTGAAAATCCAAATACTACATCCACTGGTTCCCCTTTAGCTACATCCTCAAACACTAATAAATTTATCAAACACGATTTCATTTTCATAAAACAGTGTTGACTCTGCCCAATCATATTATGATGTTCAGTGTCCTGTTACCACTTCCTTAATAATGGATTCCAGCATTTTCCCGACGACTGATGTCAGGCTAACTGGCCTGTAGTTCAGTTTTCTCTCTTCCCCCCCCCCTCCCCCTTTCTTGAATAGCGGGGTTACATTTGCTGCCTTCCAATCCGCTGGGACCATTCTAGAATCTAGGGAATTTTAGAAGATCACAACCAATGCATCCAATATCTCTGCAGCCACCTCTTTTAGAACCCTCGGATGTAGGCCATCAGGTCGAGGGGATTTATCAGCTTTTAGTCCCATTAGTTTCTCCAATACTTTTTCTCTACTGATATTCTCTACTTAAAGGTACTGGAAGGCATGTATCGGCCGTACAAACGCAGGCAGTGCCTTCAGGAGGGGTGGGCACAGGAGAAAACAAACTGAAAAGTCTCCCTCCCCACAGGTATCTGATATTAGTCTGAATTGCCTAACCCGGAACAACTCCAGTGCAGATAGCAGTTCCAATCTAACAGGCCAGATCCACAACTTTCCATGGTGTTTGATCCTCTAGGTCTGGTCTAAGCTTTATCATCTTCAATTTCATTTTTCCACCTCCTTTATTATGTCAATTTTCTCTCTTCCACCCTCCCATCCTTCTGAAGCCATTTATTCCTGCTGGGTTACAGGCGCCACAAGAAATGGCCATTACTAATCTGTTAGCCCAGACCTTGAGTGTCGGCAAGCTATTGAATTGTGGGGTGCATTACAACAGAGCCCGATCCCATTCTCAGCCAATGTCTGAACACATGTACGGATACAAAGACTTCAGCATAAGTCATTGGGCAGTGATCAGGAGCTGGAACCCTGGCTGAATTCCTCTCTCTCTAACCCAGGGCACCGAGGTCAACTGTAGAGCCCAATCACGGAGACCAGCTATAACTCAGCACAGGCCGGGGATGGAGCCTGGGCTCTTTCTGCTCCCTTTGGCTGAGTTACCCAGTGCTTGAATCAGCTAAGTCATCAGGGGAGTCTTTTAATTTCATTCATAAACTTCTTTGAAAAGGAGCAGTGCAATTATCTGGTTATGAATGGAACATTAGCAGCTGCACACACCACTGCCTTGTGTTGGAGCCCGGCCAGGTTGTCCACTTGTGCCCTCTGGTCCTCGATTATCTGTTTGTTACATGTTAACTGCACCTCTCAACATTTAAAGTACTGCATTGTCTTTTTTCTCAATGGGAGCAACTGCAGTTCTGTGAAACTCTAATATGTGAGAGGGTCACTGCCTCAGTCAGAGTGTTTGACTTGGATGAAGGGACCAAA